>NW_025401063.1:19395080-19446719 GCF_015345945.1 Tribolium madens | reverse complement strand
TTGTTTGACACTAAACTATTACTTTATGTTAATCAGTAGTTTCTTGAATTTGGTGAATTTAAACATTAACGGAATAGTAAAATGTTTACTCTTTTATTTTAATTGATTGTCTTTTATTTTATTTAGTTTTATTTTATAATATTTTCTAAACTTTAATTTCTTTAATAAATTGTTATCGTTAATTTAATTACTTGGATTTCTGACTGCTTAAATCCTTTATCTTCCCAAAGTAATTGGCTCCACAAAATAACGCTGGAGAACCTGCCTCAAATAAATATTATTCTTCTTGTGGCGTAACCCGCTCGGACCGTAAAAGAATTCGACTTTTATCAAAGAGTCTTAAACACCCGCCACAGTAATATTTCCTGTTCTTGATTGTGAGGGACCTATTGTAACAATTTGTTTCTTATTAGTAAGGTACGAATTAAAAAAAAATGTTGAAATGTTGTCAAAACCATAAAATGATAATTTTGCACATAAAAGTGAGTGATCTAAGGTGTCAAATGCTTTAGAAAAATCCAACAATGTCACAATCACCTTTATCCAAAGCTCTAAAGCAATCATCAAGAATTTTACCGAGGGCTGTATGATACTTTAATTTTTTCAATATCCTGATTGTTTATTCGTAATAATACCTTCAGAAACAGCATAATTGTAAACCTGTTTATAAATGACTTTTTCTAAATTTTTGATAAGACGGGTAGTATACTAATGGGTCTTAAGTCAGAGCATGTAGTGGGATTTTTAATTTTGGTAAAGGACGCACCAAAGCAGTTTTCCACATTTCTGGATAATATCCAATCTCAATACAGCAGTTAACAATATGAGTCAATATGGGTGAACATAATTTCAACATTTTTGCTGAAATGTTGTCAACAACACCAAGAGCATTTGATTTTAAATCATCAATTATCTGATGATGATATTTCAAAAAATATTTTGTTGTTGGTTTGAAAACTTGTATTTTTTGTGAAGAGTTTCAGTCGTTTTGAAACTTTTCATAAATAGCATCGTTATCTACTGGTATTTTGTAAAAATCAATATGCCTTCTAATCACAATCTTCGGGATTATGCCCTTGATGCATACATAATAATAGGCTGAGTCACTTATAATAAAGACTCTAACCGATTTTTAGACGCAACCCAAAATACATTCTCACAGTCAACTTTGCTTTTTGTGCGTTTGAATAATTTAGTTCATTAAAGTCAAATCAAAGTAATTGTTGATATGTCATTAATTAAATTTGACAGTGTCAAAAATTCTACTTTCTTTTTCCCTTGAATTCAAAATGTATTCAAACAACGAAGAAACTGATATGATCTTGAGAAATGGGGAATGCTGCAAAATCTTGTCGCTGAATCTGAATTTCAAGTTCTAAAAATTGTCAAAGCTATCACAGGTATCTATGTTTATATCTTTGAAAAATTTCAAACAGAACATTAACGCATAGTGGTATCTGAAAATGTATTTTGGGTTGCGTCTAAAAATCGGTTAGGGTCTTTATTATATATGGACTCACCCTGTATATGTAGTTACATAAATAAACAGCGTCCAGACTTAAAAAAAAGCTACAGTTTCTGGCTCTAAAAGAGAATTTAGATTTTTGTGAGGTAGGTAGGTGCTATTTTTACTTCCGCCTCCCAGTTATTCCTCTCTTTGAAGGTTCTCTCATTTCCCAGCGGATCAATTGTTTTGCAAGTGTACGCCGTCTTATTGTGTACTTGAGCTTTTTCCGACTTCATCGAATTGGCCACCTTCGCAGTGTTTTCGTCGGCAAACAGACCGCACTTGCGCCACACGCGACTTCTGGGGGGTTTGGCTCGTCTCTCAGTTCAGCGAGCGTTTCCGTGTGCGTCGCCGACTCGCCGCCGCCGCTTTGTGATGTTCCTCCGTCGAGCGTAAGATGAGTTCGAACAACACAATCGCGTGCAGCCCCGGCCTGATGCTGCCCTGCTGGGAGCCCTTGGAGGACGTCCCGCTCGTCGACAAGGTGGGCCGCGGCCTCGTCTACTTCCTCTCCATGGTGTACCTCTTCATCGGGGTGTCCATCGTCTCGGACCGCTTCATGGCAGCCATCGAAGTCATCACGTCGCAGGAGCGCGAAGTCACCATCAAGCGCCCGGGAGGCGAAAGGCAGATCATCGTTGTTAGGATGTGGAACGAGACGGTCGCTAATTTAACGCTGATGGCGCTGGGGTCGAGCGCGCCGGAAATCCTGCTCTCGGTCATCGAGATCTACGCGAAGAACTTCGAGGCTGGGGAATTAGGGCCAGGGACGATCGTGGGCTCGGCAGCATATAATCTTTTCGTGATTATTGCGTTATGCGTGTCGGTTATCCCCGATGGCGAAGTGAGGAAAATCAAACACTTGAGTGTTTTCTTCGTGACGGCGATTTGGTCCGTTTTTGCTTATGTATGGTTGTATATGATACTTGCGCTCTTTTCGCCGGGGATTGTAGAGATCTGGGAGGGACTCTTGACGTTCATGTTTTTCCCACTGACGGTACTTACCGCCTATGCTGCTGATCGAAAAATGTACAAATACGTGAAGAAGGATTATAGGTAACTGTTCATTTTAATGTATAATTTAATTAAATTACAATGATCGACCTGGAAGTCTTCAATAATATGTCTACGAAATCAATGACATTCATAATTTAGTAGTCGAAGGGTTTCTCACGACAAGAGAAAGCGTTGGCAAGTCGAAATTACTACAAGAGGCGAGTCCGAATTCGGCTCAAAAAATTTGAGTTCGATTCCTCATCTAATCATTTTTTTTCAGTATTTTCTAATAAAACAAAAAGAATTGTCTATCTTTCAATACTCTGATTTATTAATGAGACAACATTAAACGTAAAACATTTGAATTTCATGTTGTCCTAGTGCCAATTGTCTACGTATTGTGGTTGTCAAGATTAACTCGATGAAATGTTAGAAACAAAGAAACTTTCGGATTTTTTATGTCAGTTGTATGTTGTGTACATTAATAAAATTTGGTAAATGATTAGTAAAAAGTGTCAACATTAACATACAGGATGCGCGCCAGAACTCGCGCCCTAGAGAAAAATGCCATATAAGGTAAGATACCAGGGACTTGGAAAAAATTAAAAAAAAAATTATCCATCAAAATTTCGAAGTTATGAGAGTTTAAATTTTGCACTTTGACTCTATTTATTTCTGTTGGAAAAATAATTTTCCAAGGTTTTTTGCTATAGACTATTAAAAGAGGCAACAAGGAAGCTATATCCTAAATTGTAACTCTGTTCAATGTTATTTGTGGCCTTTATTTGCAAAATTTTTTGTACTTTCAGTAAATAATTGTAAAAAAACATACACAAGATCATCAGTATCATTAACAAGACATAAAAAAATGTCAAATGTCAAAAAATGAATATCAAAATTTTTAAACATTTTTTTCATGTTCCTGGTAGCTTATCTTATAGCCGTATCAACAAGAAATTACTCTTTAGGATTTAGGGATATTCGTGAATAGGTTGCCATAAATTTGGTTAGGTTGCTTTCTGAAGACAAACAAAAGATATCTTAGCTAGTGTCAAAATTTAGGTTAAGTCACCTATCAGCTTGTATGGATAATTTAATTGATAGTTGACAGCAGGTTGACAAAAAACTTGAATCGTCAACAACAAGGGATAACCAGCCTTAGACATACAAAATTACTTCTGAAAATTCTAGTTACAAACATGAAAAACGTAATTTTCCTAAAAGTTCAAATCCTAGGTGGTAATTTCTTGTTGACAAATCTGTACTTGAAATTTTTCTCTGGGGCGCGAATTCTGGCGCACTCTGTATAAAAAAATCAAAGTCGTATCTTTTATAATTTGTTAGATATCTGTAGTTAAACTTGACCAAAATCAGCACTTTTTTGCAGTGCGCCACCTTAAGCTCAAATACTCTTCTTAAAAAAATGTAACCCAACAGGGTTTGCCAAATGAAGTGTTACAAGCAAAAGTATTAAGATTTGTTATTTCTCATTATTGTGTACTTTTATTTTATTTTATTTTATTTTACAAATTTGCTCAAAATATTAAAAAACGATTCAAGTTAATGAAAATATGCTCAAAAAAATATTTATTAAACCACCCTCGACCAGATTACGCTTCGCAATCGTGAACTTGATAACTTAAAACTTTAAGTTATTTTTATTGAAGGGCTGTTACAGCTTTATCATACTTTGAAAACAGAAATCTAAGACGTTCGCTTTAAGTAAATTTGCGAGGCAAGAGTCGCTTTTAAAATCAACTGCCGACCGTCTTTTTGCAATCATTCCTAGTTCATGTTACAAATTATGTGAGACGATAACAAGAATGTAAAATAAGTTATATCATAATATGTATGTAGATACATACAGGGTGTCCCAGAGAGTTTGAAAAAGTCCATTAGTGACCTTTAAATGGTAAAATTTATAAAAATATTGTATAGGACATTGATACAAAGTGATCCAGAAAGACTGAGTCTGTTGGTAATAGATTTGAAAGTATTCTCTATTTTTGTTAATAATTTGAAACACAGGAACCGGATTCGGTTTTGCTTGACAAATACTTGACGTAAAGTTGCGGAATTAAAATTTCGGACAGAATTTTTCTGTCACTTTAAAAAGTTAACTGTAAACTACCTTTTACTGTCATCATGACTCACATTTGACAAATAAATATTTTTGTTGTTAAAATTGTTAATTAAATGTCAGGAAATTTATTAATTGAACTAAGTGTAATTAAATCATCGCTTTGATCTGCTGCCTACCCGTTATTATGCCACAAATCACTATTTTTGAAAGTAAATAAGTCAAAATGACATAAACATTACAAGAGTAAAAAATGAGGTTATTCATGTAAAGGTTGTTTTAGAGTTTACTTTATGAAAATGACAATACTGCCCGAAATTTTAATTCCGCAACTGTACAATCCCACAAGATGTTGAATTGTTGTTAATCAAAAGCGCACTCCAATAGTAAGCTTTAAAAATTAGAGACAGGATTGCCAACAGATTCATTCATTGTGGATCACTTTGTAGATTGGTACTAATCTAGTGCATTACTTAAAATTATTTTCAACCATGCAGCATGTCCCAAAAATAAGTTATGATACAAATTTGTGTTTTTTTTTAAATGAAACACCGTATGTTTCGCATTTTTGGATGTAGCCTTTTAAAACAATATTTTTATGCTAAACTTTTATTAGTCGCTTAGTTTTAGAAATAAGATGGTTTTTTTTGACGAAAACATGCATTTTTTAAAAATCTATTACACAAAAAGTAAGACAGCCAGAACATCTTTTTTACTGCTGCAAAGAAGAAAGTACAGAATTTAAAGCTGTTGCTTTTTTAGTGTTTTGCATTTGTAAAGATTAATAAATCAAGAAGTTTGTTAAAAGTTAAATAACTTAAAAAAAATTAAATAGAACACTCTATTTTTGCATCTAATAGATTGATAAATTGTCTATCTAAAAAATAAATTTTTTATGTCTAGAATTGATAAATGAAAAGATATTTAACATTCAACATTAATCGTAGCAACAATGCCTATCAATATCTGAGAATTGTTGATACTATGGCAACCATAGTATTTCCATTACGGATCAGTTATCCGTTGGTTAATCCAGAGATTGTAAAAGTCGTTATTATAAATACTGAAATTTGAATTATTTTATTGTAAAAATAAAGAATAGTGGATTCAGTTTAACACAAATGTGATTATTAAGTGATATTTCTTTCATCTTTTGTGCAACTGTGCACTTTTTGGCTATACTGAAACAATAGTATTTTTTTTAATGTTTAACGTTAAATATTTTTTTATTATTATTATTATATTATTGATTATAAATACCAAAAGTAAATAATTTTAGAAAGACAATTTAATATTTTTTTCAATGCAAAAACAATAAATAGGTTGTTCCATTTTTTATCTTTGCAAATACACTAAAAAAATGTTACAACCTTATAGCTTGTACATACCTTCTTCTTTGCGGTACTAAAAAAATATTTCTAGATGTCTTAGTGTAATAATGTTTTAAAAAGTGCATGTTGCACGTCTTATTATTAAAACTAAGCAAAATCGACCAATAAAAAAAAGTTTACATTATAAACATTGTCATAAAAATCTACATCTAAAAACGCTAAATTTCATTAAAAAAAACACAAGTTACAATACAGTAACTTATTTTTGAGATACGCTGTATAGTTGAAAATAATTTTAGGCGATGGACTAGATTAGTGTCTATCACTGTCTTATATATATATTTTTAATTTTACCATTTAAAGGTCACTAATGAACTTTTTCAACTCACTGAACATACATTGGTAGAATAAATTTTATACAATAGGTACACATTACTAAAGCCTTTTTTCGTCTTTTGTTGCTCTTATTTTTAGACCTGGTTCGAAAAAATCTAAATCATAAAAGAAACATGTTTTCGGATATTGCCCATTAAAGAAACGAGTAAATTAAGGCCTGATATTATTATTTCTAATTGATAGAGCATAAACCCACTCTTTTGTCGAAATTTTTTCTGATCTTTTTGCATAAATGTGACTGAATTTCGTTGATACAGCGTTCAATTTCCTCCGTCAAGGCATTGGTGGTTGTGGGCTTGTTGGTACAACCTAAAAAAATCACAAAGAAAAAAGTTCAACGGTGTTAAATCGCATGATCCGGGCGCCAATTCTGATCACCAAAACAGGAAATTACACGACCAGGAAATGTCTCATGTAGTAATTGAATTGTTTCTCGGGCATGTGGCATCGTCTTGTTGAAACCACATGTAATTTGGGCACATGTTTGTACTAGCCGTGGAGGTCATTTGTCGGATATCCTGTTCCATATACTGTACTTTATAAATCACTAAAGAATAATTTCAGTTTTTGACAAAAACCTGTGTTTCCTGCTATCAAAATTACTTCTTGCACGAATTTTAGGATAGGTAGGTAACCTATCCTTTATTAACAAATCTAAAATTTGTATTAATATTAATCTATTTTAGCAACAGAACGATTGTGTAAACGAGCAATTTTACTGTTTCTTTTGTGTATGCTTAAATCAAAAAAGACCAAAATGCTCTTGCATTATTAACTCTTGCTCTTCTAAAAAATATACTGCTTTTTAGAAAACACTATGTATTCTGTAGATAACATTTACTGTGTTTTGTAAAAATCAGAAAATTGTTAACAGTTTTAATCAAGAAATTGCTTTTTTCAAATCATTAAAAAATCAACTCAAAATTGTTATAAAATTTCGGTATATTATTTACAACTTATAAATTATTTTTCGGAATTTCTTTTTTAGTTGTGCACTAATGAAAGTATTTAGACTTTAATCACATAATTAACCAACAGTGAGACAATAGAGCGGAAAATGAGAGAAATTTAGAGTCTTATTCTGTAGCATCTTCAACATTCTTTGTACTGTAATTTATTATTTTTCCTTATTATAGCAGTGTTACCGTATAGTATTAAGTAGTCCTATAAATTGTGAAAATCAATAGTTTGTTTTCGAATACCATAAGCTTTTGAATTGTTGTTTCCTTGTTTAATGTGCCAATAAATTGTAACGCATTAATGCAATAGGAGGATATGTCTGAAATAATAACAATTCGATAGATAAAATAAAATAGATTGTACCAAAAAGCCAATAATTGGTGATAACTGGGTGATAACTGATAATGAATGAAAGATTATTATTGACAAATAATTAAAACTTTTTACGCTTTTAAATTAAAAATTGTTGTTGATTGTTTTTTAAACATTAGCTGAAAGCTAAAATCAGACTTGCGTTTAATTTATTGAGTTGAAATCCATTTCAATAAGTCGATAATTTATTCAGTACGTGAACTCTTATTTTATATGAAAATAATACAAAAACTTGAATTAGCAACTTTCTTATTTTTTAACTTAAAGTAAATTTTGATTAAAACTTGTTTTTTTTTAATGTTTCTGGGAAGAGTGGGTTTTAAATACAGGCTATCCCAACTAAAATGTGCGTGCAAGTTTGGAAAAAATGCTGAAACAGGTCAATTTTAACAAAAATAATAAATTACAAGAGGGGTGGAGAGACACATTATTTTGAGGATATTTTGAGCAGTAGGAATGTTCTTTAAATTGAATTGTTTTTTTATAACCACTTTTGTTTCCTCTGACAATAAGTAAAAAAAAATCCTTCAAAATGGAAAAAAAACATGGTTGCAGTGAAAGCAACTTTAAAATGATGTTACTTGCCCCCTCGTGCTATTTAATTTTTTTGAAGGGATGGCTCTGAGCGTTAGAGGGATGCAAAAATAACATTGAAACTTTGATAATTTATTTTTAACGTAACAATATATCTAAGACATACGTTCATTAAATTTTTACAATACTTTTGATGTACGTATACTCGTTTTCATATTCATGTGCATCGCAGTAATCGTTGAAAGGGGTCATTTTAAGGTGACAATCACGCGAAAATTCAAACAATCCCAACCTCAATGTTCCCGAAAAATTATTTTATGAAATAAATGTGTGACGTACCCCAGTTTTTGAGGTAGCAAAAAATAATTAAAATTAACAACAAAGATTTTTGCCATTATTGATGTGAATAAATTTGTTCTGAATGACATTAATGACACTTTTTGTGTGAATTGGCCTTTAAATTAAAGATGTATTTAGACTTCCACAAAAGATTTTATACCTAATATTTTTTAACAACAGTTTCAAAGTAACTTGAAAAATGTCGTTTGCGCAATAAATTTTTGGAATTCACACAAGATATAATTTTATATGACGATAAAGTAATACCGTGACACCATTAATGACTGTTTAAGTTAGCAACAACTGTCAATGTTTCTATAGAGTTGTTGCTCTATAATTAACAAAAAACTTCTGCTAGAACAAATAATTTTGCAAATTTCAAATGAAATTTTATATTTTCGACTCGACTGTTTCATACTTTTGTTTACTTAATAGCCTTGACACATTTTCTAAGTCATGTATTTAATTTAAAACTAGTACTTGTCTTTTAAAATTCAGGAAATTTCTCACGAAATGAGAGAAAATTTATTACAAACACCCAACGCATATTAATTCGGAGTTGTGGGAAATCTATTTATATCCATTTATATAATTGCTTAATTTGTTTGTTAACTACTGTTAGATTAGTTAATTTGTTTTATTAAATCTCTCCTAGTAGTTACTCATATTTTCGAGCACGTCTTAATATAGTTTTTTCACTCGCTCTGTTCTCTCTTTTCTTAGTTTTATTTTAAAGAAACTTAGAGCTCCTCGAAATAAAATTGAATTCTGTTTATAACGTTAAATTTTTAAACCTTAATGCGGAACGTGGAATGCTCGCATAAGGGAAATTCGCATTATACGGTCCTTGCCAAAAAATTGTATAGCGGATAGAAAAGCTAAATTAGTTTGGCGGGGGTGAGCGTTCCCCAGCATCAAAGAACGGAAATAAAAGATAAAAAAGCTGTTACCTACTGGAATTGGATTTAGAGTTTTCCTTGTGTTAAAGGTTTCACAAAATGTTTGTTTTCTGACGTTTATCTAAAGACGTTCTGTAAATATGCTGCGAACTCTGACCAGTTATATTTTTGCAAAAAATTTTTTTTTATTTCAGGATGAACCGTCGAGGGGTTATCGTTCAAGCTGAAGGTGACAACCTCGAAATGGGCAGTACTGAACTTCTTGGTCTTGACGATGTCCACGACGACATTAAACAAGAATACATAACAACTCTCAAAGAACTGCGTCAGCAGCACCCGCATGCTGATTTAGGGACACTTGAACGCATGGCTCACGAGATCCTCCTCAATCGTGGTCCCAAATCCCGTGCATTTTACCGCATCCAAGCCACTAGAAAACTCATGGGTAGTGGAGACCTTCTGCGTCGAATCTCCGAACGTGCTCAGAGCGACTTGAGCGAAATCAAAGCGGAACTCCAACGAGAATCAGGCGCTGCAGAGTTCAACTCCTCCAGTTGTCGGGTTTTCTTCGAACCTTCCAAATACACAGTTCTTGAAAGCTGCGGCAAGTTTGAGGTTCGAATTGCAAGGACAGGAGATTTGGACAGCGCCGTCAGTGTTGATTATTTCACTGAAGATGGGACGGCGCAAGCTGGAAGTGATTATATTCCGATTAAAGGGACTTTGCATTTTGGACCTGGTGATAAGGAGAAGAAGTTGACTCTGGAAGTAATAGATGATGATGTTTTTGAACCCGATGAACACTTTTATGTTAAACTGGGGTCGGCTAAGCCTCCAGAAGTTTTAGCTTCTCCCACTTTGGCAACGGTTATTATTTTGGATGATGATCATGGGGGTTTGTTTAAGTTTGAAGAGCAGAATCACGAGTTGGTGGAAAGTGTTGGTACTTATGAACTTAAAGTGGTTAGGTGTTCAGGTGCGAGAGGAAGGGTCATTGTGCCCTATTGGACTGAAGATGGGACTGCCAAGGCTGGGAAAGAGTATGAAACAAATGAGGGACAACTTATCTTTGAAAACAACGAATCAGAGTAAGTGGAATATTTTGTTTATGCCAAAATATTTAGTTCATTTATGTTTTGTTTTTGTTTTATTTTATATTGTTTGTAAAGTCTTCTTTAATATCGACGTCACGTTTAATAAGTGGATCGATGACTACTTTATCTTTAAACCACCTACCGTGGATATTAGAAAAAGCTATAGGAAAGATTTTATTATGGAATATTTTGTGTTTTTTATTATTAATTAAAAGTAAGTTAGAAATATGCTACAAACTTATGCAATACCTCTTTGATTAATAATGTTAGATTAATTAAAGAACTAATCAAATGTTTAGAAGAAAAATGCCAAATGAAACAACCAAAGTTACCAAAATAAAATTTAAAAGAAGCATTCAGTTGTGTCATCTAAATCTTTAATAGTATACATGAGGGGAAGATTCCGGATTCCAAATTTAGATTTTTGGCGTCAATTGGCCTCTAAATTAGAAAAATTTTGCTGTATGCCAATTTGTTATTTTATAAATAACGCTCCAATTAACCATGAAAAAATTAAAAATAAGAAATTAGAAATTGTAAGTTGTAATAGTAAGAAAAAGATAAAGATAAATTGGATCAGTTGTACTCGTACTTGTTTCATCAGTGTTTAGATACATAACTTTATAATTTTTATTTCTTTCCTTAAAAATTAAATTTATATAATGTTTTGTTTATACTTTTTTATGAGAAAATTAATACGACTCAACTAACATAATTTTTGTTTCATTTAAAAGATATTTTGGCTTAATTGTAATCGGAAGCAGCTGCCTGCTTTAAATAAAACTAGGTTGAAGAAAAATTTCGTGAGAGCGCTTGGGAAAAATAGATCGGCTTTTGAATATTTAAAACACACAGTGCCTAACCTTTTCTAATCTTTTCAATGTAAACAAATTAAAAGAAAAAGTACAAATTATGAATAAACTGTTTTTATTTATTTTATAAATTACCATAAAATGGAGACCAATCTGTCCCTGAAAATATTTTTTTATATGTATTTTTTTTGAGAAAATTTTAGAAGCATGATTTTTTTATGAGGATTTGAAGTGATTTCTTGTTGGTCTATTTTAAGAGAAATAAATCAATATAAGTGGAATTTGCAATTTTTAATTTTTTGTAACTAATTTTTCTAAAAAAAATAGCGTTTTGTTTCAACTTCAAAATTGAATTAACTATCAACTAGTGCGATTTCAAAGCGATTTCAAGTGTTACAAATAAAATGTATAGAATCCTATACGCATTTCCACATTGTGAAGAATTTTTTTGCTTCGAATTTTAAAGACTTTCTATCAGGACTTACCAAAACCTCATCAAACCGGTAAAAATTGGGAAAGCAACGGAATTTTTTGAGATCATGATAAAGAAGAGCAACTGCCAGTTCATATCTCGTTCATCTTTTCTCACTACACGTTTCATAAAGGTGAAAATGTGTTTTACGTTGTCTATTTTTAATCTGTTTATAAAATTGGCTAGGAACTTAGCTTTTCCTAGCTTCACCTTAATTTAGAATATGTTATTTTTGGCTTTTGTTTTAAATTTAACTAAAATTCATTGTTGTTGTGAATACAAATCTCGATTTTGTAGTGAAAGAAGGTTTACGATTTGCTTAGTTTCAATACACCTACGGTTGTTTAATTTGTACTAATTACGAACTTTATTATTTTAGCAAATGACGGCTTACGAGTACATGCTGTAATTATAGATCTAGAAATTCCGTTCATTAAAATCGGACTGTGTTTAGGTCAGAGTTTAAATTTGAATGCAAACTCGCTAATTATAAATTTGTATTTTCAACATTATATCCGATTATGGCAAAATTATAATTAACTAACAATTATTTTTCATATTTACAGTGAATATACGTCCACTATAAATTGTTTGAATTACAAAATTAATAAATGTGTTGTGCACAAAAATTCTCACGAGTGTTACAAACATAAACAAGAACTTAATTTTTTCATACAAGTGTCAAATTTTAGAAAGGTTTTACTTAAATAATTTCAAAGGTAATTAGGCTTTTGCTTAATTAAAACCCAAGTACCTATCTTTATATTATTAAAGTAGAAAATAGACAGGTAAGTTAATGGCAATAAAAATTTACATACTCGTATGTACTTGTATGAAGCAATTTAATATCACTACGAGCGAAAGCGTTATTATATGTGAAACATCTCCTTGTTATATTATATGTTTAGTGTCTTTCCTGTTATGCAGTTCTACACAAAAGTTGTCCCGTAAAAAGCTCTTGAAACTATCTTTCCAAGTCCACAATTTATCACAGTAAGACAATTTTAAAGGACAAATTACTCTTACACTTTCAGGCACTAATTTTGAATTTTTACTAAAAATAAAAATGCAAAAGGGGTTAAAATGTAAGAGAGCAATTTAGATAGGAATTTACTTAACAATGAAATAAAAGATAAGCAATAACAATTTTTGTTACTAAAAAGGTCTTTGGAACATCTTTAAGTTCAGAGACGAAGTTTCATCTTGATTGTTCTATTTCACACAATTGTAAAACTTGTACTTCTTTCTTTAGCTGTAAATTATATTTTATTTTTGCACTGTGGTAATACCATTATCAATATTTACTTTTCATTTAGTCGATACTTTATTGATTTGTTACGTCAATATCTACCGCCGTTTGCAATAATTAATATTTTATAATTTTTTCAGTGATACCGATTGCATTTTTGAATGTCGATTATTTAATAGATATTACAATTTGTAACAATTTATACTTATTTGACAAAATGTCATCAATGAAATAAATGTGCAAACAAATTGATATTTTTTTATAATTATGTCCATTGAATACTTTCTTTAATACTATGCAAATTACAAAGCAGTGTGGTTGCAAGTGTTTGAACGTTCTCAGTAAAATTGAATTTCGTTTTAAAGGTAATTCAGTGTCTGACATAAAGTTAACGGCAAAGCAATAAGCTGTTAACTAAACATGCGCTTCCTTTGAATTCTATTTTTATTTACATCAGGTCATGGTTTGTTCGTATTGACAAGGAAACCTTTTAAAAATTACTGTATTCAGGATTGTGTTTATTGAAGTAAAAGAGAAATTGCTTGATGAGATAAGGGTGATAATTTTGCAACACCCTTTTAATCTCACAGTTTATTCGTATTTTTCCGCAATAAATGTTTGATGTAGAGAAATATACATATCTGATGTATCAGGCAAAAGGAACTGTTAAAAGTTCATACCTATAAATAATTAATTTTTTTTTTTTTGGTTTTCTTGAAAGTTATTCAAAAGTTTTATCTAGTTTATCTACTGTCAGTGGCAATTATGAAAAATTTAGTTTTAAGATGTCCAACTCAACTATCAAAATAAAGAAAATGTTTTTATTTTAAATAAAGACTTTTTTAAGCAGGAACATAACGTCCTCCTATTTCAAAAATTCAAAAAATTAATGGCAACATTTAATTTAATTTGCTTAGTCTTGATTTCATGTAGTTTTAATATTAATTAGCTAATTACTGTAATTTATAATTAAGATTAATTACAGTAATTGAGATTTATTGAGAAATTTTGATTGATTGAAAAGAAGACGTTGCGAGAGATTACACTGATTACAATATTATCAGCGTTACTGGTTACTACTAAAAACATATAAAATGTGTGAAACACTTTTAAACTCCTAAAATAATAACAGTTTTTTAGAAGATAATAATAATAAGTATATTTTTAAGTTTCAATTGTAGACATTTAACAGTTTTTGTTTAAAAAAAATCAATCGTAAATAGACACAAAAGCAAAGTTCTTAATCAATCTTGCTTTTCATTGACGACTAAGATGACACATTTATTTTATTGATTATGTTAAAGAATAAAAATATTACTCCTATATTATACAAATATTATAGTATTCAAATGAAAATAAACAATTAATAATTAACAGTTCTTGGGTAAAATTGGATACTGTCTTTAAAATTTGAAAGACTTTTGACTTTTTTTAATAAAGTTGAAAAGAAGCAATAATTTAAAGTTTGCCAGTATTGTGTGTTACTCTATATTTATTACTGTTATGAATATTATTTAAGGGAGGATTTTAAGGGTAATTATGTGGGTAATTAGCCATTAATACACAATACTTTCAGGTTTACACCGACTCTATTCTTATCCATGCCATTTTCAAAAATATTCTATTCTTATATGGATAATTGTGATTGTGGCTTTGTTTAGAGAGCTATTAATTTGACGCAGCCTTATGAAAGGATTCTCATTTCAAAAGATATCAATTTACAATCTAAATTTGGATGACCATTCAAAATCAATACGATGATTTTCCTCTTTATTTTACTATTATAACAGCTGTTTTTAAAGTGGTGTATGGTAAGAGTAGTAAGAAAAAGGAGCAAAAGATTTAAATATTTTTTTTTAACAAGTAACAATTACAAAAGTGTAACTTTATAGGCGAATGAATTACAGATTCTAGACATTCTATATAGCCTGAGAAGTTACAACTTGACTTTTTATTCCATTACTAGGTGCGTGACGCTCGTGTCACCGATTATTTGTGAACCTATACTTTGTGATTATAACTTCAAAATTACTTAAAATCGCTGAACTTAATGAGAAAATAATGCCCTAGTCGTGTTCCTGAAAATCAAATTTATAATTGAACTTGTGTTCTGTTATCACGAATACGAATAGTTCAAAGAACACAAGAACAAGATATTCGTAAATCCAAATACTGTGGCATATGCTAAATAATACCCCATAACTCTTTATACGAGCGTCAATATTTTTCCTGCGGCTGCTTCTAAATGTTTTGGATTTAACAGGGCAATAAAATATTTCAAAATATTGTCGGGTTTTAAAATCGCAAACCGCGAAAGAAAATTCAACATTTATTGGTTTTGTAGGCGGATTTTAAAGAAATGAAAAAAAGAAAGTGAGATTATTGGGGATTTAAAACGTTAGGACAGTGCCAGTGTCAAGAAATCTCAAGATTTTTTTTATTAAACAAGCATGGATTGACATATAGCTTTAATAAAGTCGACAGTGTCTTAATTAAGTTTTGCTAATTGCAAATTATGTTAGCAGTTTACACCCTTTTGCATATCCATTACCTCAAATAACAGGTGAGCAAATATTTGAGCAAGTTTGAGTTTACCCTTTGTTAGTCCACCATCATATGCGAGTATGTTGTTATCCGTTCTTTATGAACGATATCTAATTTATTTGTATAAACAGGATTTTCATACGCAATAAAAGTGTAGAAAAACCAAATTTATTGCAATTTTCAAAGACAGCTTATGCATTTATGCATACAAACGTTTCAGTTCTCAAACCATCAAAGTAGAAAACTCTCCTTATCTATACTTGTGAATGCGCGTGCAGAATTTTATGTCTTGCTAGAGCATTTATCCTCGATGTTTCTTTGATATGCCAATGCATGAATTGCCAACGTTTCCAAACGCGCTGTTTTTTGTATAAATGTCATCAAAACGCTAATTCTTACAGATTTATTCTTTGATGTAGGCAGTAGACGGCAGCAATGCAAAACAAACGTCTTTTATTATTTAACTTGAATTACAGATTAGCATAATGAATCCTTTAGTCCGAGGCATGAATAAAAGTAAAATGCAGTTGACGGTTTATGCATAGCTAAAAGCCCTAAAACTTGGTAAAATATGCTAAACATGAGTAAAGCTTTTTAACGAAATAGAGGACGAAATTATTTAAAACGGTAATATGTTTTAATTTCTTTATTATAACAATGTGTGCTGTCGCACTAAATACACTTTCTACACAAAATTATGTAAATAGCATAATAATAGCATTTTGTACCACTTTTAAGTAAATTTAAATCGTGGCAAGACCATTCAATAACTCTTGATTATTAACACGTACTTTAGTCATTTACAATTATTTAAAAAAAAAACATTAATAATCAATTAATTATGTACGCAGGCTGATTTTTGTAGGGACTGCATTATAAACTTTTCATCTTCCAATGTGGCTACGGCCTTAAAATTTTGTATGTGACCATTCAACCATTATTATTAATTTAATTCTGGTAAATAATTTTCAAAATGGCTGAACTTCCGGAACTATGACAAATTGAAGCCAACTAAATAGAAAGCACTCATTTTTATTGCATTTTTTGAATTTGATTTCTCAAACTGAGTAAAACGTACAGTTGGAGACAAAATACTTTAGTCGTTAATGTCACTTGAGTGACATTAAATTGTAAAGCATGCTTTAGGATTGTTAACCTTATTTTTAGATACTGTAAATCATAGTTGACAAGTTGTATGTACATATTTTTATAGGAAAATATAATAATTGTCATTAATTTAAAATTGTCATTCATGTTAACATTAAAGCTTGAATTACATTGAAGTGTCAGAAAAGTGACCACCAAAGTATTTTGTCTCCAACTGTATTCAAGTTATTGAGTTATAGTTTTTGACATGTCAATTGTTTGTCGAATTTTTTTTTCAGGGTTCCATTCAAATAATTACAGCTCTTGAACCTTTTGGGATAAATAATTTTTTTCATTGGATAAGAATTTTTTAAGATAGTTAAGATTGCCAACTATTAAATTTCAACGCTAATACGATTTTTAGAAAATGGCTTATTAAACCAGCTTGTAACTTAAAATGAATGGTTTCGGAAGTTAAGCCATTTTCAAAATCATTTTCTTGAATTAAGAATAGTCGATTTTGGTTGCGTACAAAATTTTAAAACAGTATTACTACATTGGAAGTTGAAAAGTTTTTAAGGTAGGTTACATTTACAAAAAGTTGAGCACTATTAGCTATTAGCTCATAGAAAACTTTAATTAGTTTTTTCTTTTATTAATGATCAATGAAATTAACAACATTTTGGACCAAATTTTAAGGATTTTGCGTGTTTTTTTTTGCCTCAGTTCAGAAACCAAAAGCAGTTTTTCTAAAAATATTCATTTATTCTTATGTACCCAATTTTGGCCGTTTAGCTTATTTTAAGTTAGAGAGATTCAGTTCTTTTGTTCCGGTGGTTTTCAATAAAGTTTTATATTCCCAATGACGTATGAAGTGACATTATAACTATAAATTAATTGATTTCTTTCTTCGACAATTTGTGATTGCACACTAGACTTGTGGAAATTATTTTTTTTTATAGCAAATGTCCATAATTTAATATGCTTTCTCTTTAAGCATGATGAAATGACATAAAACTGCCTTTAAAAGTAGTTTTGTAATAAATAGTACATATTTCACAAAGTTTCGAGTATGCTGAATGTGATTGACGCAACATAATATCTTATATTGATTCGGGGTTTTCCCCAAAAATTTGGTAAATAGAAAAACTTGATAAGCCACTTTTTACTCTGTCTCATGTTACTCAAAACACCTTGATTAAAAGTTTAATTGAATGCAGAAAAATTGGGACAATAAAACAAATTTGGTAATAATTATTGAATAATTTTATTTTACTTTTATTATGACATACAAATTCTACTGTATATTTGTAGACATATCATAAGGACAAACGGTCTTTCTTAAATTCCGAATCTCATTCTCAGCACATTCACTAACTGTTTGCAAATAGTAATTAGGCCAAACCGAAATTTCAAAATTAATCAATTCTGCACAAGCTGGTGCAATACTGTTAAACTTATTTACATAATTAGTAGATATAAGGTCAAGAGCTTCTATCATTACTTCTTGAGCTTTTTGGAAATTTGAAATTAAAAAATAAAAACAATCGTCATTTTTATAAAATGCTTTGCATTGTGCCCTGCCTCGTGACTGACATCCCATCAGATTATTAAAAACTACACTGGCTTCCCTGTAGGTACTATTGTACAAATTCCAGTAAACGTCCCGATACATATTACTACATTCGTTTGCTCTGCTTATAACTTTAGTACGCATTCCTTCAATTAAACTGGAATAATCAAAATTGCATGTAGTTACGTTCAACTGGTTTAAACTTTCTTGAATTTGTTGTATCTCTATTATTGTAATATTTAATTTTCTATTAAGGGTGTCAGTAATATTACTTTCCATATAATACAGTAGATCATATCCATGCGCTAAATATTTTTCCATAAGTGTAGTATCACTTTGTATTTTTTTTTAATCCGACATGGTAGTATTCTTCAAAAGCTGCATTTGCATCATCTTCAGCGGTTCTTAATGATAGTGGACTACTTGCTACCACCTACAGAAGAAAAAATCAAACATTTCAAAAATAAAATTTTCTACTTACTGTAAAAATACAAATGTAAAAAAGTAAGAAGAGTCTTGTAAACATTTTTTATTGATATGAGAGTTTTCTAGAGATGTGAAAAAGATCTAAAATCTCAACAATTTATAGCAAGAAGATTGTGATCTAGTTTAGATAATTTTGTCGAAATTTTCGCGAAAGATTAAGGAAAATTGACTTCTAAATGCAGTGGGATTAAAATTGTATCAAAACATTTAAAACTGTCACTCATTCCGATTTAGATAATAAGATTGAAATTATGTCAAAATCTATATGTTTTTTTTAGCAATTTTATAGCACTTTTATGCAAAACAATGTTATCAAAGATGATTAATAACTTCACTAGCTTTATATAAGTATCAAATATCACAGGACTTTACCAGTCAATGAGCATTAACTTTGGCTGCAACTTACAACATGACAATCTCGTACGTACTTTTTTCTGTTTTTATAATTCAGGTATTTTTGGGCTTTCTATTTTTATATAAATTTTACTTTACTTTTAAATTTTAGGCAGCATTTGGAAAAACTATACAAGATGCAGAAAAATCTTTACAAGAATTAGATGACCTTAGTACGAAGATTCAGGGTGAACTTCATACAATAATGGTTAATCAGTCTGCTGTTCTTTATGATCGCGTACATGAACTAGAAGTATCAGCAAAACAAGAAATCAGAAATCAAATTATTTCCGTTACCTCCAAAATTAAAACTTTGACTGATAACGTTCAATCCGTTGTTGATAATGTTGATCATTGTCGAAATAATACAGAAAAAAATTTAGAAATATTTGGTGAAGAATTAGAACAAAAACTAGAGGAATGCAGTGGTCATATGATTATGGCGGGAAACAGTAAGTTGTATTCAACTTGGAGCATGATTTTGTTTGATTACGATGTTCATTATAACTGCAACAAAGAAAATTTATGGCAGTGTAAAACTTATGAGAACGAGACGTGTGCTAATGGTGTTATAGATTATATAGACTTTAGTAAAGCAAACATGCTTAATTCATCGAAAGTAATAATTGTTGAGATGTTAAATAGAGTACCAGGAATGGATTTTCCTTGTAGAGACATGGCTGTTCAAGAAATGGAGTATTATTCTTCTCTAATTCTGCAATTTCTTACTTCATGTTTGAAAAGTTTAAGCTATAGTACTTTCAACCCTAGTTGTTAGACACTTTTTAGTAACACTTGTGTCACAGATGGTTAATTCTTAAATTTAAGTTAAATATTCAATCATTTATTAGTGTTACTGTTTGCAATTAATAAAATGTACACAAGCCAAAAACTTTTTTAAAGAAAATTGTTTTCTACTTTAAATTGAACATAAATAATACACATTATTTTTTAAGAAAGATTTACTTGAGTTGCAAATATTTATATCAGTGTTGTTGTATATAAACACTGTTTTAGTTTAGTTTGGCAGTGGAGGTCAAGTTTACAGCAACAAAAAAATTAGACTGTCCATTTTATCAGAAAAAATTAATTAAGTTAACATTCTTTTATTACTGATAAATACACAATTTTTGAAATCAAAATGAAGGAGCTTTTATATTACACATAATTCATTCTTTTTGTCAACAGATAAAAACAGTTAGACGTATCAACAGGAGATGACGTCATATGTCCAAACCAATCTAGAATGGATATTAGATTAGGTACTGATTTTTAGTAAGATCCTCATCTAGTTTAAGAGTGTAATATTTTAAAGCACTGCAAAATGGCCAACTTTGAAAGTTTTGAGGTGTTCCTACTTTCACGCACTAGTATTAAATATTAAATACCTGTAACATTATTTAAATTGTGACTACTTGGTTTGTAGTTTGCTCATGTTTAAATCAAGTGTGCGTTGCGAATTTCTTGATGCAATGATATTTGAGTTAGTCTTAAAATTCTCTCATACGTAGACTTTGCCTTTTGATGTTGAGCTTTGATCAAATGTTTCAGATGAAACATAGTTCTACGAATCGGGAAATTATTTGAACTGGAATTTACATTTGCTAGAAGGCACAGTCAACCTTAAAGAAAAATATCTAGGTATGTTTTAGAAAACAATCTTGAAAGCGTATCAAAGATGAACTGTTTGATGTGAGCTTTTGCATTGTGTACTAATTTCAACATCTGCTTAATTAAAATATTATATTTTTTTTTCTTTTTGCTAAAGTGTAGCTACTACATGTTTATAAGACAAACATTATTATTCGGATTTTTATTTGGAAATATTACAATGAAACGTAAAATTCGACAATGAAAAAAGCTTTATATACACGCTAGAAGGCTATATCGATCCACTTATTCGGACGATGGATAAGGATGATGATAATTAAAGTTCCTAAAATATATTGTTGGGTTCTACTATAACACTTATAATGAATTTCAGCCCCACCCTAAATTCAATTAAAATTGATGGTGCATGCCTACGCATATCTTAAACGTAAAAAATGTTCTAATGAGTCAGATATTTTACACAGGTAATTTCCAAAACGTCACGAAGTGAGATCTGTTATTCTGACAATAACACTATTAGAGTCATTAAAATTCGTCGAGTCACGGAAATCCAAGAAAATATCTACAAGAAAGCTCATTTTATCTATTTAATAAAATGTAAAGTAACGCAATTATAGCTCACTTGAGCACAAATGATTGTGACAAAAATCTATTGCTATCACTGAATTATGTTGGTGGATTTTTTCATTTTTTTGTGAACCAATAATAATGATACGAGTATGTCGGTGTATACTCGTTTTCATATTAATGTGCACCGAAATAGTCGTTGAAAGAGATCATTTTAAGGTGACAAACATGCAAATCATTTTTTTTACGTTTCGATACCTTTATTGTATCTTCCTCAGGCTACAATTTAGGCGTTTAGTTTTTATGCAACGAATTTAATGGTTTTATTTATCTTTTGTCCTGTATACCATCTTCGACGAAATCAAGCTCTTAAATTAAATCAAATAAAAAAATATTTTTTTACACATTATATTTTAAAAATTAGAAACTATTTTAAGTTTGCCATGATAAGTATAGTGTTGTTAACACTTTTTATCACATGTGTGCAATGAAATTTCTAATCAAGGTGGCTTATGACTATGACCTATGACTTTGAAACTAACGCAAGTTATAGCTTGTTCCAAATCTGATGGCGAACTGACGTCTTCAAAAATGACTGAATTTTGACACTAAACATATGTTTACTATTAAAAAAAATATTGTTCATAGGCGCCGTATGAAATAATATTTCAAAACCACTGTTATTCTTTAAAAAAATATAATAAGTAGGTACCCGTACATAAGATAAAGAATGATGACCAAATTATTAAATGGTTAACGCATGAAAAGAATTTTCAAAAATGATATTCCTAACAATCCTTGTCTTCAAAATTTTTAGAGAAAAAATTACGCCCATGTATTTTTTTATCCACCAGATATGGAATAAGTTCTAGCAATATTGAAAACAGAAAATACAAGATTTTCACTATTCCCAACTTAATTTCAAAGTTATTGGTAACTTTGATTAGAAATCTATTTGGACGAAAAGCATTTTGTCATATTAAATGTTAACTATTCAACAGCAATAACAAGGGTTTTTATTATTTTATCCATGCACTTTGCTGTTATATTTCAATAAATTGTAGGTATCATTAAAAATTTAGCATCTAGCATCATAAAACGTTGATTAAATTCGATAAATGGAAAACACTAAATCTTCACAGTTATACAGGGGGTTCCGTCAAAACCCCACATTAGAAGTATTAGAAGTCCGAATAATCGTATTTATTGGAAAATTGGTACATAGCTATAATCCATTAAGTCCTCCTAAATGAAAATATTTGCAAGATGGCGGCACTTTCAGTTATACCGAAAGTCGGTCTCAACTTTCTTATTTTAAATGGAAAGCTATATTTATATTACGTTTTTGGATTAATCGAGTTATTTTAAGTTATTTTTATTAGCTTTCCCTATACCTAAATTTAACCGTTTTTGAAATATTTGGAGTTTTTCAAAAATTTTTGGATCTGCACCTTTCAATTTAAAAATCGGTAACTTTACCATTCTTTAAAATTTTGGATTTGTTTTTTTTTGCGTTTAAAAGAGAAGGCTTAGATCTTTCTTCAGGGAGTTTTCAAATTTTGAAAAAAAAAAATACCGAAATTTTAAGGTTACTTTTGTAATAATTTAAATATCCATAACTCAATTTTTCCAAATGAAGTACCCCAATTTTTATTTTACTAAATGGAAGAGAATTTAATTCTGCATGGATCTGTACTAACATTCCGTATACCTAAATTTAATTATTTCAAGTTATGGTGACTTTTTGTTAAGACTGCGGGAAATCTATTACTAGCAACACCTGTTTTCGCATAGTTTGCTATGGAAATCAAAAATGTCAAAATTGTTTCTGAATAAATGTCTACAGTGAATTATTATTTGACAAATAGTGCCAAAATATGGAGAATCAAATCTACTCAAACTTAGATTTAATGAATTTATTTTGTATTTATGGAGAGTGTAACAAAGTTATGAGCAGAACATGATGTTGTTCATTAAACAAATAAAAATAATAAATAATACTGGCTACTTGAACTAATATCTTGCGATCACTTGAATTGATAATAATTATAGTAGGCTTTTCTAGGTTTTTGGTTCGTATGAAAACGGTGATTATCATAGTTAATCAAGTTGAAGAGTCAAATAATAAGATTTCGGTAATATTTATTTAGAATACTTTTTTCCTTCAGTTTGCATTAGTTTATCATTCATAATTAATTCATAATTAATTAATTCATAATTAATTATAAATTAAAAGGATCGCATGGTAGAACCTATCAATAATAATTAAGTTTGAGTAACTTTGATTCTCCATATTTTGGCATTTCTAATGTGGGGTTTAGACGGAACACTCTGTATGTTCTTCATCTTAAACGGTCTGTGGAAGGTTTTGATATATTTATGTCTTCTTGATTTTACGCCATCCTCCACCCAGCATCACCGCAAAACTATCAGATTAAAACCATAAATTCAGCAAACCCTTGCTATATTAAAAATTCATCTCCGTGCGTGGCGATCGTGAGCAACATTTGCATGTCTGCTTATAACTTTAAACGAGTGATCCATTTTAAATGCTTATCAAGATTTATGGTAAAATTGTGAAATAAGAAAATGAGCGAACCGACACGATATCCTAAGAGGTCACTCTTGGTTTTTACAATTTTAGGGAGACTAATGAAATTACCTAACTTGTTTCGAGTTAATTCCTGATGGGATTAATTAAAACTGATTTATGTGCAAAGTGGATTATGCACAATTAACGAATATTATGATTGATTAGGTACATTGAGAAGTTACTATGTAATTTATCGTGCCATTGAGAAGATCGATTCACGAACAAAGTCGGTTTCTTTATGTTTCAAGTTCAATGCATGCAATAAAGATGCCCAACTTTTCTGTCATAACATGACATCGCCAGAATGAGCATTGAAACGATTAATCATGCCAAATGGAATTTTAGCGAATAAAAAGGACATTTTTTCACTCATCTTCAGGAAGCTGTCAGTGAATAAAGAATGTTCGAATTTCCTCGCTTTTTAAATAAATAAATTAATATGGCTGCCACTTACAGGAATTCCCAAGTTCTACCTCGTAAAAAAATCTTACAAAACCATTTTGTGTAAAATATGGCTAGTTTTTTAATAAAGCCGTTTAAATTAAAGTCCTGTTAAAATGTTGTTTTTACAATAATTAATGACATTGCCAGATTGTGTGCAAAATCTTTAAACTCTTTAATATCTGAAACTTGGCGCACCCTTTCCTATTCGTTTTCGCCAAACAATCATTTGTGATAAAGAAAGAGATTTTATTATACAGGGTGCGCCAGAACTTGCGCCCCAGAGAAAAATGCCATATAAGGTAACATACCAGGAACATGGAAAAAATGTTAAAAAAATTTTATCTATAAAAATTTCGAAGTTATGAGGGTTTAAAGTTTGCACTTTGACTTTATTTATTTCTGTTGTAAAAATAATTTTCCAAGTTTTTTTGCTATAGGCTATTAAAAGAGGAAACAAGGAAGCTATATCCTAAATTGTAACTCTGTTCAATGTTATTTGTGGCTTTTATTAGCAAAATTTTTGTTCCTTGTTGTAAAAAAAACATATACAAGATCATTAAATAGATATAAAAAATGTCAAATGTCAAAAAATAAATGTCAAAATTTTTTGACAGATAGAATTTTTTAAACATTTTTTTCATGTTCCTGGTATCTTATCTTACTTGAAAATTTTCTCTGGGGCGCGAGTTTTGGCGCATCCTGTATACACTACCTGCTTAACTGAAGAATTGTAATGTTTTGTTTATTTACCAATTATACATTTGTAAAACTTTTCTACAGTAAAAAATAATAGTTTGGCTAATATTTTTTTACGATTACTTTTTTGATCAGATTTTTTGCAGAATGGATTACAAAAATTACATTTCGCGGTAACTCTATTCCAAAAAATCATCTTATGTATTTTTCTGTTTAATTCTGATTAGTTTCACTTTATTTTTACTTTTACTCTAAACGTAAGCATTTGTGAGTGGTTAAACGAAAAGAGACCTGAAGGAATTGTAAACTGATTTCTATTTTATTGAGAAAGTTGGGCAATTACTTCATATCAGTTTTTAAATAGAACAAAAATAATTAATGAAATGTGTATTCTTCATTACTTGTTTTCTGACTTTTTTTTGTAAAACACTTGTTTTATTTATAAAAAATGTCACCTTTATTGCGATGTCTTCAATTTGCTCATTAGATTTTTCAGAAATTACGGAAAAACTCTTACAATACTAAGTAGTTATTGCACTGTGGAACTTTTCAATTAACTTGCCTAACTTAAAATAATATTAATCAAGTTTCTGTTTTACATTTTCGAATATAGGTAAACATTTTCGTTTCATTATGTTTGTGTTAAAAATTTTGTTTATTATTATTTACTGTTTTACAGTTAGAGGAACTTTCCTTCAATGGATTTCATTTTAATTTCAGGAAAACTATCCCATTAACAGTCATCGAAGAAGACAGCTACGAAAAAGACGTGTTATTCTACGTCCAATTAGGCGAGCCTCAAATGTCTGGTGGTAAGGATTTCATTAAATGTCAGTGTCGTCCTCTCTTCATACAAATTCTTTTTCATACTTTCTTCTGCACTTCTTCTAACTTCTCGGTCACGTTGATGCATGTTATGTAAGTAAAAGTGTTTTTCGTTTCATTTTCTCTACTTTTTAAAATTAAATGCTAAATGCACAATTTATCACTCGATTACCCTCTCAGACGTGACTGTTTTTCGCTTATATATCTGGGTTTTATCTGTGGATTGTTATTGAAACCTCGCTTGCTCGAAAATTTCAAATTAAGCGGATCAAAGTTTTGAAAGGATGAAAAGTTTAAAATTTTAATAACCCACAGTCAATTGATTTGTTACAAATTACCGATAAAAGGGGATATTACAAAACATAAATTTTAGATTTTACCATGGCTGCATTTGCAACTGTTTGTGTAACATGCTAGTGGCTAGAATGCAATTGGGTAGAGCGTGGGCAATTTACTTAAATATTTAAATGACTTAAATGTGACAAATGTTCTTTTTAATGATTATTCACACATGTGATGATACAAATTAAATGTTAAATAAATTACAGGGTATTATAAAAAGCTATAAAAATATTCAACAATAACTATTTAAACTTAAAATAGTCAGTTAACAACAAAATCTAAATTGATGAGGAAAATATTCCTTAGATATATTAGGTTAAGTAAACATTTCTTACTGTTTTTCGAAACACATTTTTACGTTTAGTTTGACAAATTTATTGCGTTATACGAGAATTTTTTTTAAGTCAGAACTCCCAATTTCTTGAATCTCATTCATAAAGGAAAGCTATACAGAAATCATTTAATTTTTAAAATGTTTTTAAACAGATTCTTAATTTTTGTTAAAATGTTTCAAGATTTTAAAATTTATTACCTTAATGTTATACATTCGTTTTTGGGTTACTGTTTTTTCTTACTGAGTGTTTGTCAAATTGTATATTGCATTATACCCATAACATATTTTCTAAAAATCGGAATCACCGAAGTTTCAAAGTGATTATTTTATAAGATAGATTTGCTTACTTATTCACTTATTACGAGACGTTATGGTGGAGGCGCCGGGCACAGATTCTTGGCGCCTCCGCCATAATGTCACGTGTCTGACAAAACGAGTCTTTTACTATTATTTATTCAAAACGAAACTACAAGCAAAATTGTGATCGTGATACTTAAATACGAAGGCACTTTTCCTCATCTTATATTCTCTTTCTTGAGAACATTTTTCTCGTTTAATAACGATGTTTTAGTGACCTTCTAGGTATTAATTTTTGTTTTTTAATGTATAAAGTGTGTAAATCTAATATGGTTAGACGGTTTCATATTCCAACGATGCCAACATTTCAATTTTGAATATTTTGTTCGAATGAAATTACTGAGAAATCATTATTTTATCAAGCCTCAGTTTACTGCTGTTAAAGGAACCGCCACTGACAACCAAACCGAAATTAATATGTCATTTAAATCAGTTTATTTGAATTTACGTTTCTTGAATTTTTAACGTTTTCCACAAGCTAAATATATGGCGCTAAAGTTTTTGTAAACACAGTGTCACAGCTATAATTTTTTCTTGATAAAACTTTGTGTGAAGATATTTAAAATTTAAAACACAGTTTGCAAATGATAAAAGGGAAAACGCATCCAAGTTGAAAATTCTAGGTAAATTAAGTACACAAGTTTTATAAAGCGAGCTTTAGTTATGCAACGTTACGTTTTGTAACATAAAACAGCTTTAAAAAAGCTGATTTTATTTTGTTTCCAATTTTAATACTTACTAAATTTTTAAAATTAACGAATGAAAAAAAAATTGCTATAATTTCACTTACTGTCTAGTTTTTAATTCCATAATTTATTTGGTACTATAAACTGACATTGCACCAGTCTTACAAATTTATATGATGTCGACAAAACTAAGTTTTATTCTTAACTGTTTTGTGACCTTTTGAAATGATAAAAATTAGTGTTGCTTACTTATCTTCATAATAGTGCTAGGAAAATCACATGTACTTACGTCGTATACATCAACGACGAAATTGTTTTTAACAAATAATGAAAACTATTAATGCCGAATAGGCATATTGAATTATACGGTTAAATTAATTTTCAGACATTTATAAACAGTACACATTGAATAATGGTTTAATTTCACTCGACTTAATAAGAACAAAACAAACCTCAATACTTCTAGTCGAATAATAATTCAGTCGTTAGATATTATTTCGTAAGAGGTTACTTTTCTCGCTAAGTAAAATCGATTGCTGTAAACTGTGTTACAGTGATAATTTAATTTCTTAATCCTCGACGAAACCCTGAGAGACTCCAACACGGTTTTACTTTCTCGTCAAGGATAAAATGTGCATTTATCTTAATATTCAAGTTGCTGACTATCGCTTTACTTGGGCTTCCCTACCCTACAAGGGGTAAACTTTGCAATTACTATGTTGCATAACAATGTGTGTGATGTGACATTCTTGTTTTAAGTTGGATTTACCCATTTTATGCTTTAATAACGTAGTTATCAGGCATCCTATGCAAGTGTAATAATTTTGCAGATGAGATAGCAAGTTTGGCAGCTGCTGCTGAAAAGAAACGTCCTGCAGAAAGAACCGAACGAGAAAAAGTAGCGATAATGGGGAAGCCACGTCTTGGAAATATCGTAAGAGCACAAATAAGAATCAAAGAGAGCAAGGAATTCCGAGTAAGCAGTTTTACAACTTGTATTTTGATTGTGTATTTAGCTGATTTGACTGTACGATTTTAGAATACTGTAGATAAATTAGTGCAACGAGCCAATGCGTCTTTGCTAATTGGGACGTCGTCTTGGAAGGAACAGTTTATTGAAGCCATAACTGTAAGCGCCAGTGATGAATCAGACCAAAAGAAACCGTCTGGACTGGACTATATCATGCATGTCGTCACACTCTTCTGGAAAATTTTATTTGCTTTTGTGCCACCCACAGGTACTCTCATCATTTGATCTATTGCCTTAAATTTATTCACTTTGTTTTCATTAATGCACATGTTGTTTTTTGTAGATTTGTGCAAGGGATATCTTTGCTTTTTCGTATCAATTCTATGCATAGGAGTAGTCACAGCTGTAATTGGAGATGTAGCTTCACATTTTGGTGCCACTCTCGGTATTGCGGACTCGGTCACAGCTGTAGTTTTTGTAGCTCTGGGAACAAGTGTTCCAGGTAAGCATTAATAATCCTTTAAATTGTTTTAGATTCATTTAATACATTTCCATATCAAATGTCTATCAGCGCTTTTAATTTCTTCTTTCTTTTCTTCATTTTAGAATGCTTCATAAGTTTAAAGTAAATATTTGAACCTCTATTGTTTTAAAATATTCAAAGTTTGGATTCTTTGTACGGATAAATATTTGTTTTTCTAGGAAATTTTAATTGAACAGCTATGAAACTTGCATCTCTTGAAACATGAAATATACCATTTACATAGTAACAGTATGTTAATCAAGAAATCCACTTGTGTTTTATATTTCGCTTTTATCCTTATTATTATAAGTTTTAAAACACGATTTTAAAAAATAAAATGAAAATTAACATTTGTTGTTTCTTGTGTACTATAATACAAGAAAGAGGATGTCCGGAAAGTTGAGTACCTCCGTGACACTGTATAATTAGGCGGTGCAATAGACAACAAGAATTTTTTTAAATCTATCTATAAAAATTTCGAAGTTATTAGAGTTTAAATTTTGCACTTTGACTCTATTTATTTCAGTTGCAAAAATAATTTTCCAAGTTTTTTTGCTTCAGGCTATTAGAACTATTAGAAGAGGAAACAAGGAAGCTGTATGCTAAATTGTAACTCTGTTTAATGTCATTTGTGGCTTTTATTGGTCAAATTTGTTTACTTTTACTAAATAATTACTAAATACTAAACAGTTGAAATATATTAGAGTACATATAAGTGACATTTTTTACGTTTTTAATTAGTTTTTAAACAAAACTCATCAATAGTAAACACTTTAAAAGAACAAACATTTTACTAACAAATTAACTCACGATTTTTGAAATAATTAATTCCAATTACAATAGTTTTTTTTCCAAAAACACCGTTGTTATGGGGTTACTTAATTGTTTTTATTAATAATGGCCTAGTCAGAACTTTATCGATCTTATATTTAACGTTTTTATAAATAGACAGTTGGAACAAAAAAAAAACATCTTTAAGATTCTGCACAAAATGTACTATTTAGATGTAAAAATTTGCATAACCTTGGTAATCGTAAAAAAAAGTTACAGCATAATTAAACCGTTTAAAGTTTGTATTTATTATAATTGTTGACGGAAACTGTTTATGATAACTTGCATGAAATAACAGAATTAATGAGTTTGTTCCCATTATGAATTTCCATTACCACCATTGGTTACGTCTCTTTTAAAGAGAACGTGAAGATCGACCTAATAGTCGCTTAATTTAAAAAAAAAATACTCCCTCCGTCCAGAAATAAGTGTCCGATTTCGATTTTTTTCCTGTCCAGAAATAAGTGTTTAAAAAGCATATTTTATTGAAACATAACAACAACTTAACTTAATTACAATACCATAACGTTTCAAAAAATCCAACTTTGGATTTTCTTATGGACGCCATATTTGATTTATGTATTTTTGAAAAGTCTTTTTGTTCCTGAATACAACGATTGGTTGATGAAATTGGTGCCATTTTTTCCAAAGCATTCTTTGCAAAAACGCTTTTTCTTAATTTTAATCAGTATGTAAAATTTGATCATATTGTGTGATACATCGTTGTAATCAGGAACAAAAAGACTTTTCAAAAATACAGAAATCGGATATGGCGTCCGTAAGAAAATCGAAAGTTGAGTGATTTAACTCTGACATCAAGAGCGCCTTGGAAAATACGATGACAGATTTAGATTCCTTGTAAAAAAGTACCTTAAGAACGTCCAAGTTAAAAACGTCTAAGTCTTTCAGTTTTTGCTTTATTTTTGAAAAAAAATAAAAACGAAAATTACAAATTTCTGTTTTTTTCCAATAATTCAAAAACTAAAAATGACACATTACATTACATAACTGAGATCCCATGGTGGAGCTCGAAAAACGAACATCTGTATATTTTTTTAAAGTTTTTATTTAAAGCTAGCTGTCTTGTACAAAGATGATGATGGTTTTCTTCACTTTCTAAGAGAACATTTAATTTGGTTTCATCGTTTTTACTTTTTTTTTTTACTTATAACAAAGATACAGGATTATTCATAAATATGAAACAATATTTGAACTTCAAAAATGTGCTATAAAATGATGTTAATTTAAATAATAACTCATGTCCTATCTCTACTGATAAGAATTTTACAGCCCTCGGAATGTGGGTATGAAAATTTGTGTTTGTTTTGTAATAACTTCGGAACCATTTGACCAAATATTATAAAATTTGGAATGGTTACTTGCGAGAACATACCTTTTAAACTAGTAATTACGAAAACCGGATACATCTACTCAATTTCCGTTTCCAACAATTGCAAGTCATATTTTCTGTTTTATCGTTTTTTTGGCCTCTTAACATTATTTTTTTTTTGATCAAAACAATAGAGTAATAATTTTGAATGAAAAACGCATAACCTTTAATATCTCTAAAATGGACCAGTTTAAAGATATTTTAATCTACACAACACTGAAAGCAAAAAGTATGAATTTTGAATGAGTGATATCCACGGCAACAAATGACCATTGTCACATATTTTCCTGTCAGGCATCTGTCAACTTTGACATTGGACGATTATTAAACAATTAATCGAAAATATTTAATGAAAGTATTTATCTCAGACTCCAAACATAACTAATAAATCCAAATGGATCTCGTAGCATTTAATTTATAAAAAATTCACAAAAATTTATCGTCAAAATTAACAGATGCCTGGCAGGGATTTATGTGACCATGGTCACTGGTTGCCGTGGATACCACTTATTCAAAATTCATATTTTTCATTTTCAGCGTTGTGCAGTCCTCACTTTAAATTAAAATATCTTTAAAACGACCCATTCTAGTGGTATAAAAGGTTGCGTTTTTTAATCGAAATTGATTACTCTTTAGATCTAAGCAATAAAAAATTTGTGTTAAGAGGTCAAAAAAAAAACGGAACAATACAGAAATTGTAACCTGCAACTACTGAAACCGGAATTTGAGTAGATATATCCAGTTTTCGTGATTATCAGTTTAAAAGGTATGTTCTCGCAAGTAACTATTCCAAATTTTATAAATAATTGGTCAAATGGTTCCAAAGTTATTACAAAAAAAAATTTCCTTCCCCACATTTCGAGGGCTGTAAAATTCTTATCAAAAGAGATTGGACACGAGTTGTTATTTAAATTAACATTATAGGTCATTTTTGAGGTTCAAATATCAAATATTGCTTCATATTTATGAATAAATAATTTTGTTCGTTGTGTATTTTATTTATTTTATGATTATGCTTAAGAAGAAAATGAATTGTTTATGTGATAACAAATAATAAAACCTTGTTTTCTCAGTTGTTTCCAATAAATTGAAGGTGTGTACGAGTTTGAAGGTGAAGAGAGTTGTAAATTACATTTAGTGAATTTGTAAAAAAACATTGTAGAAACTGATTAATATTAAAACTTACAGGTACTATTTGCCTATTTCAAAATTAAAAACCAAAAATCTAAGAATTGTTATTAAAAAAATAACTTTGAGAATTATTTCGTTGGTTAAAATTCCGTTACATCTTTTATTATAAATACTTAATTAAAATATTTAGGTGTTGAATGATAAGGTCCTATTAGTCAATTTATTGTCTTTCGTGAAATAATCTACGAGAAATGTGCATTTTTTAGCTTTATTTGCGTCATAAAGATTTAGAGAATTGTAAAAAATAAACCTCTGGGGTGTTTTCCAACATTTTATCCTCAGTTTTATCCTAGAATTATAGCAAATGGAGGTTTAAGACCAAAAATTCCGGTACATTGCAAGATAAACTGCTCTCTCAAGGGCTTTGCTAGCCGTTACAAAATTGATGTTCAAAAATGTCAAGCCAATGAACAAATCGATTTTATAGGTCATTTAGGTACTTGATAGCATGTTTTGTTAGCGTGTAAGGATTACTGCATGGTTTTGCATTAACAATCTGTCGCCAGCAATATTTAAAGTTTACAATTTGACACGCAACCAGTTTCGAGATATTTTTTTTTTTTAATGCTCGCAAAACAAAGGAGCTGCCATCACATATTGGATTTTCTATTCCAGATACATTTGCCAGTAAAGTAGCAGCCATCCACGATAAACACGCCGATGCCAGTATTGGAAATGTTACAGGAAGTAACGCCGTGAATGTGTTCCTTGGTATCGGCGTAGCTTGGTCAATCGCTGCCATTTACCACGCCACCAAGGGTGCAAATTTCAAAGTAAAACCGGGGAAGTACGTTGGCAACGTCCTCAATAGAGTTTTATCTTGAAAAATGCCTGTTTTCAGTTTGGCATTTTCCGTGACGATATTTTGTTCGGAGGCAGTCATTACAATAATCGTCCTGTTGCTGCGGAGATCGCGCATGGTGGGCGGCGAACTCGGAGGACCAAAGTGCCTCAAGTATCTAACGTCTGCTTTCCTCTTCTCACTGTGGATATTTTACTTAATTATGACAACGCTGGAAGTTTATCATGTCATTAAAGGGTTTTAGGATGTGTGTGCACTCGGCGACTAGTCTCGCATAAACAACGAATAAACTACTCAGCAGAATTGATTGTGGCATAACTACCTACATAATTAAGGTAACCTAAGGCTTTTCACGGTTTCAATTTACATGTACTTAATTAATTACTTCTCTTTCTTCGTCAACAACGCAATAATGTATCTCAAATCACAGCAAATGTGATTACTCATTAGTCCACTCACGTTATTGTCAGCTTATCGATTTTGTGATCGCCATCTCGGGCTAACAAGTAGACTTAATTTATGCCTTAAGCAAACGACAGGCCTGCCAATGTAGTACGTTATATTTTTATAAACTGAGTTTTAAACCAGTCAAATTAGAATTTGGGTTTCAAAAAATTGACAAATGAACAATTACAACAAAAATTCCACCTCAAGATATGTGAAAACAAAACTACAATACAAAAAAATATAATACTACTTTATTCATATTTTACTCTTTATACACAAAATTTATAACTACTCGTATTTAAAATTTATATAAAAAGGCAAAACCGACAATGATTCTCATTCTCCATTTTTTTAAGAGTCTAACTTGTCTCATTCTAGATAACAAATCAATCGTTTATCAACATTCAAAATTTTTCTTTATTTAAGTAATTAAACATAAAACCGCAATAGAAATTTAAAAGCAAAACAAGACAAACAATATTATATTATAATACTAGTTTATAAGCAAGTCTTTAAAACACGCACGACGGGTTTAAGAGCACGACACGTCAGCGGAGTGCTTTTAACGTCGTAAGTGTTTTAAAGGCGCTTATAAACGAGTGTTATACGCTATTTTTTATTATACCTGCTCATTTACGATCTTTTATGAGCATTGCAAAAATGTGAATTTACACAATAAAATTATCAAAGGTTGTTTGTGAATCGTTTTCGTAGAGACGGTTACTAGTTTACGTTGTTAAGCACATTTTTTAACGTTTTAATTGGTCCAGACATTTTACTATCTCTTGTTACCTAGACAACTAACCGAACCTGACTCCTAGCTGATAGACGAAACACGTACCAATTTAAAAAAGTGTTCAGTTATTTCTTACTTAATTTACTTTTTTGTTTTTTATGTCCTTTTATTAAGTGATCTTTTACTATTCTGGAGCACATTTTTCCAATTATTGTTTTTCAAAGCATTATAGCTTATTTATTGTTTTAAGTTTGACCCTACAGATATAGAATTACTGCCAATAATTAACTTAAGCTATTTTCTTCAACTTTTGCGTGTATTTCTTCTTTTTTCTTTGGAATTTTTGTTGTAAAAACAACATTTTTGTTTATTTTGAAGCAGAAATATGTGAAATTCGACTGGAGATACAAGAAAGTTAGTTTTTGTTTGGGTTTTGCGCATTTTTCTTTAATTAGTACGCACTTTGAAAATTAATGCTGGATAATGTTGACTAGACTTAGTCTGATTTAGCCTTAGAGTAAGCGAGTGTTCAAATAACATTATATAGCCTACAAAGACTACCTTAACTTTAAAATTTAAGAATAGTGTTGTGAGTTGCACTGTTATATTTGTGTAACATAATACTTAATATGTAACATCCCGAATTCGGTAACTTCGTTTCTGACGTCCATTCCGTTTGCAAATGGCGAAGTGCCATATTTGGGGCGTTGTATAGTCATAATTCTAGTCATGTTAGTTGATAGTGTGCAATTTACAAAACAGTGATTCAAAAAGACCACGACAGTAATGGGAATTCAAATTATACACAAACGAATTAAAATCAAAAGGCTGACGAAAGGAACCATTCGGTAGTAAATTCTGACTGTGTACTGTAGGTAATGCTATGTTTAAAAATGCCATCTCACACACATTAAATTTTTTATATTTTTGTGTCGCCCAACGACTGACTTAAAAAATTACGAAATCAAAAACATGATCACAGTGGGAGTGGATGTATTTTTAAAAATACCATTACATCAATCTTAGATTTTGTACACTTACTAGAAAATCAAAATAGATAATACATCTGAATCTATAGCTTTTGTATGGCGGATAGATAGTCTTAGTGAAATTTGTAGTCACTACGCTATAATTTGATTCTTCCCATCTGATTCTGATGAAGAGGTAAAGCTGGAAAAGGATTCCTTTAATGTAAGTCTGGAGATAATACTTCCACTAGTTAGATACATGTTGTATCTGATTTTGTTGCTTTTGTTTCCATTGAGTTCCAACAATTTGAGTTGAATGAGGCTAGAACAAAACGGAATTTATTAATTTCCTATCATTTATTGGGAACAAACGTCGACATATGTCCGTAAGTAATTGGTGTAGCATTCAATGGAATTAATTGGCTGGCTGTCAGTGAAACGAAGTGGTGTAGAAGAAGAATGAATTTAAAAAAATACATGTGGGAACGTTTATTTTTAAATTATTTAAATTATTTACACCACTTTCATTGTCTACACTCGTAATTATTTTGGTTGTGTTCATTCGGAGAAATCTACTCGTTGCACAAAATTTGGCCTAAATCGTCATTGGCTGTTTCTCTATTTGTTGTAGCTATATGTAAAATAAATGTTTGTCGAATTGTTGGAATTCTATTAAGTGTTCTGTGTTGTCTGTAGTTTGTTATCGAATGTTTTTGGCGAAACGGAATTAAATGAATTCACTCCAATCCCGATTAAATGCGTGTTATGGGCTTCCAATAGTTATCCATGAATTGTTTATTTAATTTAAATTTTATATTTGTTTTACGAAGAACGCAAACTGTTCGTTTATTACAAATACGAGATTAAATTAAACTGTGATTTCATTTATTGCACCTATGAGCAGAAGGAAGAAACAATTGAATTGTTGTTTTTTTAAACTATAATATGGGATCACAAATTAATTTAATCAATATGTGCGAAATTCATAAACCATATTCGTTTACTTTTTTAACCAGAGGAACCTTTTGCAATTACATATTCCCTAATTTAACCAAAGGACGGAAATCCTAATTAAGTAATAATTAAATCGCCTTACCCTCAGAAAAAAAAACATTTTACGTTGAGTGTAATAGACTAGACATGGTCTTACATAAGAGTAATGTTAGGTGTTGATAAATTTATATTATTTTTTTATGATTTGTAGTTTAGGTAAGTACCTACATATCTTTGGCACAAGAGTGCAAGCCAAATGAACCAAAAATATTATAGAATGGATATTATTGCTAAAATTGTTGTCATTATAGTTAAGTTTAAGCAAAGAATGTTCGATTTAATAAAACATGTACCTAGTTAAAATAGAGCTTTATTAACCTACCTTTTCTCCTTATACCTAATTAAATCGAAATGTGTATAGTTTCGAGTTTGGATAGTTTTTTTTTGAATATAATGAATGTTGTTATTAAACTATTTTGCACTAATATCTTTACATAAAATAATGTGCTTAGATTTTTCTATATTTACTAAAAAAACATATCAAAATAAAAAAATAGTTATTAGACAACTTGGTCGATATTTATAAATGTGAAAGTAAAATTCAACAATGAAATCTAATGTCAAAGATTGTTAGCAACCAACAACCGCCGATATACAACAATGGATGTATTTTTTTATCATCTAGACGATAAAATTTCATTTTAACATGAAGAAAAAAGTAGATAAAATTCAATTTTACCATAGGGGATTGAATAAAAATTATATAGGACTTTGATAGATAACTAATCTAGTCTATCGTCTATAATTGTTTTTATCTATACAGCTTGTTTCAAAAATAAGTTTTTTTAATTTGCGTTTATAATACGTTTATTAACGTCTCCAGTAGGAGTCGTTTATAGCTATCTATAAAAGCACAATGTGCTTTAATGAATTTAGGGTTATTTAGTTTTTGGATGCCGCTTTTGACTTGTCTGGTAACAAATTTTGCATTGTTGCTTCGGCAATTTCGCGAATTTCGGGCGGAGTGCAAACTAAATTATGTTTCTCATATTTTATTTATTATTATTATGTTGTAACACTAATAACTAATAATTTGTAATTTTTATTTTTAATGACAGACGGCAGAAATGACTCAAAAAAACAGGTGGGCGTCGACTGTTACCAACCGATACCAACTAACACAAAATTCTCTAGGCGACAAAAATATATATTTTTTTAATTAAAATAAGAAAAAAGGGGGCGCAAATTAGAAAAAATAGCATAAAATACTCGTTTTATAATGGCATTGGCGCACTCATCCCATAGAAAACTCGCCTACGGCTCGTTTTCTAACTTGGGATTCGTGCGCCAAATCAACCCTTATAAAACTTGTTCTTTAATATACTATACAATACAAACTGTTTTTTTTTAATGAAACACTATATATTTCTTAGCGCTTTTGGATGTATGTAGATTTTTATGACAATGTTTTTAAGCTAAACTTTTATTTTGCTTAGTTTTAAAAATAAGATGGTTTTTTGTCGAAAACATGCACTTTTAAAAAATTTATTACACAAAAACTTAAACATCTAGAAATATTTTTTTATTACCACAAAAAAGAAGGTACAAGCTATAAGGTTGTTACATTTTTTTAGTGTGTTGCATTTGCTAAGATAAAAAAATTAAGGCGTTTGTTTTAAGTTCAATAACTTAAAAAATTTAAATGGTAGATCCAAATTATTGTTTTTGCATTTAAAAGATTATTAAATTGTCTTTCTAAAATTATTTACTTTTAGGTGTTTACAGTTGTTTCAGTAGCCAAAAAGTGCACAGTTGCACAAAATTTGGAAGAAATATCACTTAATAATCACACTTGTCTTAAACTGAATCCATTATTTTTTATTTAACAATGCTCAGATATTGATAGGCATTATTGCTACAATTATTATTGAAAGTAAAATATTTTTTATTTATCAATTTTAGACATTAAAAGTTTATTTTTTTAGATAGACAATTTATCATTCTATTAAATGCAAAAATAAAAAATAGGATGTTCCATTTAAATTTTTTAAGTTATTTAACTTTTAACAAAACTAAGCGAAACCGACTAATAAAAGTTTAACGTAAAAACATTGTTGTAAAAGGCTGCTACAGCCAAAAATGCGAAGAAACAAACGGTGTTTCATTTAAAAAAAAACACAAGTTAGTATTGTAATTTATTTTTGAGACATGCTGTATGGTAGAAAATAATTTTAGGTGATGCAGTAGATTAGTGTCCTATACATATTTTTTTAAAATTTTACCACTTAAAGGTCACTAATGGACTTTTTCAACTTGCTGGGACACTCTGTATTTTGCGAAGCAAAAGCTCTTTTATCAATACCTACCTTCCAACGGAAAAAGATGAACAATTTTATTACCAAAATACCTAAACTGTTGTTTCAAAAAACTAAATATCAAGCCTGTCAATTTAATAGTAATTGCTCTCATAAAAAACTCGTCCGTTAATTACTGTTTTTTATTTTATTACCTATTTAAAAAAACCGCGTCATCCTTAAAAAAAATCGAATTAAATTGACAGTTAGCGTTTTGCGCATGCGTTTACAGTTCAGTGACGTTTCTGACGTTTGTAAATGGCAACCACCCAGTTGTCATTTACGAATCGGTTATTATAGATTTTTTTATAAATAAATTTAATAAAAATGAGTACGAAGACAGAAAAAGACAAGACAAAACAGTTGCAGGACAAATGTCAATCAGTTCTAAACGGTCTTCTTCGGGATGAAGATAACAAATATTGCGTGGATTGCGACTCAAAAGGTATGCTTCTCTGATATTCATCTAATAAAACATTTAATTTAAATCAGTTGATTGTTGATATTACTGAACGACGTGGCATTTTTCACCCACGTAAATATTTTTTCATTTACAATGAATAATTTCACAGCCTTTTTATTATCTTTAATAGCCTTCAGATGTAATAACTAGATAAAGGCATCTGGTTTTTTTCATTTATTGAGAATAATATTTTGTGTGATAATCGATACTATTTTAGGTCCGAGATGGGCTTCCTGGAATATTGGAGTATTCCTATGTATACGATGTGCCGGAATTCATCGAAATTTGGGGGTCCACATTTCAAAAGTAAAGTCAGTCAATTTAGACACGTGGACCCCAGAACAGGTGGTTTCCTTACAACAAATGGGGAACTCCCGTGCCAGAGCAGTATACGAGGCAAACCTCCCTGACAATTTTCGGCGTCCACAGAACGATTCTAGTCTTGAATCGTTCATCAGAGCAAAATATGAACACAAAAAGTACATAGCCAGAGAATGGGTGCCCCCAGCTTTGCCAAAAGTCAACTGGGAGAAAGAAATCGATGAGGAGATCGAAAAACAGAAAAGAAAAAAGAAAACCGTCGTTGAAAAGAAACCCGTAGCTAACGTGGAAGTGCCCCAATTGCCCAAACCTAAAAACCCCAGTCCCAAGCCAGGCCGTGTCACAAACACCCCAGAAGCAAAGAAAGAAAACGATCTGTTAGGGTTACAAAACGGAGAAGACAGTTTTAGCGGCTTCTTATCAGCTCCTACTGCAGAAATAAAAAAAGAAGATGACAAATCAGCGAAAAGCGAAGAAGAGAGTTTCTTTAACCAAACCGCGCCAACAGAAAAAGAGAAAGTCAAACTCACGAAAGATAGTATTTTAGCACTTTATAGTAGCACACCAACAAATAACTTTAGCCAGTTCCAAAGTCAGTTGCCTTACCAAGGGAATTACCCGCCGCAGAATTTCCAAACTTTCGGAGGGTATCCGCAGCAACCTGTGGGACAGTTCCCCCAATGGGGGGCCCAGTCGCAGTTTCCTGTTCAGGGCCAAGTACCGGCAGCCCCTGTTACACAATTCCCTGCGACTAACCAGTTCCAGAAGGGCCAATTCGGTAATTTCCCCAATAATCAGTTTCCCACAGGGGGACAGTTTGGACAATTCCAGCCCGGTATAAATTCCGCGCAAACGCCAAATCCGTTTTTTGCAAATCAGAACGGTTTGCAACAACAGTTCGGCAATTTGAGCTTAAATAATCCACCTGCTGCTAATGTCGCGCCCACACTGGCTACTAATATATGGCCGTGAAAAATAACTTAATAAATATTTAACTTATCTCAGTTCTTTTCTCCTATTTTGTTGCTCACTATTATATGTTTCTAGTGATATTATGAAAAGTGTCTATTTTTTTATTATGTTTTCGGTATGTGAGTTACATTACAGAGCACCACGGTGTTTTATCTGATTTGTAAATTAAAACTACAAAACGTTTTATTGGGTGTTGCAATATTTTTACATGAGAGGATTTATTCTAAATAAAATTATTAAGTGCATTGTATAAACCCTGTAATGTTAGATGTTTCGAACGTTTTGCATTTTTTCCTCTACCTCTAAGACTGTTGCAGGTTTTATGTTATGTAAGTTTGACACGAAATTATGTATTATTACATTCTACTTTTTTAATTGGAAATACATAAACATTTTTATTGCTTATATATGTTGTAAGTAAATTTATGTCAATACATAAAAGAATACGAATAAATTCATTTAAAATGCAAGTCTTTCATTTCATTTATTTTATTTTTGTAATTTCCTTATTTGTTGAATTTTTATTCTCGAAATTCAACGTTGGGTGCGAAGATTGCATTATTACAAAGTGTGCCAATTGTGTAATTTATTATGTGTAGGCAATGATTATTATTATAATTCAATTTTGTACTAAGTATATTCAGCATTCTAAAGCAAAATATTTTACAAGTAAGCACAACACATTGATTTTATTATTGAGCAAGTTTGCAAAGAACCATGTGAAAAATTAAAATTTGTAAACAGCAAGTTCTGAAACATAGGTACCACAAAAAATGTTTCAAAAACAAGAATTATTTAGGTCCTTTTAGCATCTTGTAACAATATAAGTTAACTTTAACAATTTTCACCCACATTAGGGATACCGTTTCAACAAAATTTATAATATATGTTGAAAATTAACAACGTGAGTCAGAATCTAAGGAAATTTAAATGTTTTAACAAGTTAAATTTGAAAATCTGGTAAATTTAAGTTTTTCAACTTGTATTATTCTAATACTAGTAAGTTTTGAATTAGAAGTTGGTACAGAAAACGAAAGAATGATCTGCTGAAGAAGAAAAATATTATTATTTTAATATTATTAAAAAAAGATAAGTACATTACCAATGCATTTAAACTACTGATTTAAAATTGATTTTGCACCCTGCGGTCTTTTTTTAAACGATTGTGATGGTACACCAAAATAATTAATTTTTTAATTGACAATGTTTTGTTTTTCACGTGCAGTGATGTTAGATAACGTTAATAATGTTGATAATTGTTACATTATCGTGTAAGCGATTTCGATTGTAATAACCTTGAATAATATGGAGCGTAGTGAAATCGGAACCCGATCATATTTAATGTTTATTTTGGTAAAAACAAAGCAGTCGGGATTAGATGACGATTCCGACTAAAAATGGGAGAGGCCATGTAGGGTTTAGGGCAGAATGAGTTGAGCCATCAAATTGTGAAATCGAAATAGTGTGAATATAGATTTTGTTATTAAAAAGTGTGTTTTATTAAATTTGATATTAAGCGAGTACCTACAGAGCAGCGATGGGATAGGTGACCTGTGCGTCTTGTCGCCTACGTGGCCAAAGTGGCCAATTGGGCCAAAAACTATTTTGTAGTGAATAGTAAACATTTTAAAAGTGTGAGAAGATACTGTTGAAAGGCACACGTAATGTATTGTGTGTAAATTAACAAGTGTACAGAGACTTAAGTTTAAGATAAGTTTTAAACCGCAACGTGCGAGTTAATTTAATTGTTACGTGTAAGTTAAGTTCAAATATTATTGATTCACGATGAACAAACGTAAAAATCGTAAACTTGTGAATGAAAGACACCGAGTACGGTCTCGATCACGTACTCCTGAAATTGACGAAAAGCGTCGTCGCCGAGAAGGTCGGTCGCGGAAACAGCGTTCGCTTTCGCGTTCGAATACGCGCTCCAGAAATGACTCACCGATTAGTAACGGAAAACAACTTCTACAGAGAGATGATGTCATCACTCCAGAACCTAGTGAACGGCATCAAGGAGCTGGGGTGATAAACGAAAATCAACCAACACAGGTACCCAATTCTGATATTATTTCAACAAATCAGTCCACGGATAGTACTCGCATAGAACACCTGGAGCGACTTGTTGAATTACTATTATCTGAAAGAGGTGTTCAAGGCCAGGGAAGTAGTTCCCAATTTATTGTGAAACCAGACTGTATTCCACTATTTAGTCCGGGTGATCCAAATTTATCATCCTCACGTTGGCTAGAAAAGATTGATCAGTTGGCTCAAATTAATTCGTGGAATGAAAAGACGATCATTTACCATATGCAAAGTCGTCTTGCTGGACTTGCCAAAACTTGGTATTACAATCTACCAAACTATGATTTAAACTGGGGACAGTGGAAAGAGTTGATACTTAAAACTTTTCCCGATCAGCGAGATTTTGCTAGTACGTTACGTAAACTCTTAAATAGAAATAAGCAATTGGACGAATCGTGGACCCAATACTACTTTGAAAAGATGGGTCTTCTCCAAGCGTGCGGCATTACAGGACCTAACGCGGTCTCTTGTGTAATCGATGGGATTCGCGATTTGACAATTCAGACTGGGGCACGAGCGGGAAGGTATTTAACACCAGAGGATTTGTATCGTGAATATTTGTCCACATTGGCAAATCAATCCTCATCAAAACATGTACCATTCTTACAAGCTCAGAGACGTTCTGTGCAACAAAGGCTAGGTCCAAGTTCCAGCAAAGAGGAAAAGCAAAAAAAAAAAAAGATACATTGCTCGATGCTATAATTGTGGTGACGGAACACATTTAGCATCAAACTGTCCCAAACCACGTAAAGTATGCACCTTGTGTAATCGTTTGGGACATGAAAGTGATGGCTGTACGAGAAAACAAACTTCCAAAAAGGTCATGGTGTGTTCAACTGTTGAGAAAAATGATGACAGCTACTTTGTTAACTGCAAAGTAAATGGTCAACTACTTCAGGGTTATATTGACACTGGTTGTAGCGTGGTTACTATACGTAAATCGGATGCAAAACGTTTGCATCTTGATTGGGAGCCATCTAATTTGACAATTAAAGGTTATGGGGGTGGCTCGACTAGAGTTCAAGGCCAAATAAAGGCACGTCTAGAAGTCGACTTGTTTGAAACAGAGGTCTCACTGTCGTGGATGATCATCTTCAAGCAGTTCCTGTCATGATCAGACAAACTTTTATTAACAAGGCAAACGTTGCCTTGGTTGTCCGCAACAATGAAGTCCGAATTTTTGATGCAAGCCTTATACAGTTACCACAAATTGATGACTTACCACCTGTCAAATTGAGCCTCTATTCAAAAGAGGATGTGAATATACCAGTTGACCAAGAAGTACCCGTGTGTGTTTGTTGCCAAGAACAGTACGAGGGGGACATTTATGTCACTTACGGACAACGTAACAAACCCAATAATGAATTTACAATTCCTCATTGTGTAATCTCAATTGTTGGCGGAATAGGAGTGATTCCTGTTCTTAACCATTCAGGACAAACCCTGCAGCTGAAAGCTTCGCAGCTATTAGCAAGAGGGCATCCATGTACAGAAGATACCTCCTGGTCCACTTCCAGAACCACTCTTGAGGAGACGGTAAGTGTTTTTACTGTAATAAGTGAAGCGGAAGACAAGTATTTCACGAAAGATGACATACAAAATCAAATTGATTCCGATTTGGATGAAAACCACAAACAACGATTACTTAATCTTTTGAATAAGTATCGTAATTGTTTTGCTGCAAATACAAATGAATTAGGGAGGGCAGTAGACACTGAAATGAAAATTGCATTGACTGACGATGAGCCAATAACGTATCGACCCTATCGTCTTTCTTTTTCTGAACGCGCTAAGGTACGTGAAACCGTACAAGATTTGCTCGACAACAATATCATTCGAGAATCAAAATCATCCTACGCTAGCCCAATAATCTTAGTTAAAAAGAAGACGGGTGAAGTTCGAATGTGTGTTGATTACCGCAAACTAAATTCAAAAACCGTAAAAGATCGTTATCCTTTACCAAGGATAGATGATCTTTTGGACAGGCTTAAAGCAGCAAAGTATTTTATAAGTTTAGATCTGAAGATGGGTTATCACCAAATACCTATGGCTGCAGATTCAATAAACAAAACGGCTTTTATTACACCAGATGGGCACTACGAGTATCTTCGCATGCCTTTTGGACTTGTGAATGCACCGGCAGTTTTTCAACGCAAAGTGAACCAAGTGTTAGGTTCGTTGCGATTTACAACAGCTCTGGCGTATATGGACGATATTTTGATTCCGGCAGAGACAATCGAAAAAGGATTCGATACGTTGACACAAATACTAGACTTGTTTCAGTCTGCTGGCTTGACACTTCGTTTAGAGAAATGTAAATTCTTTTCTTTGTCAATTGAGTATTTGGGGCACGAAATTAGTGAAGGGGTGATTCGACCAGGAAATCGCAAAATTCAGGCGGTGGCTCATTTTCCGAAACCTACGAACATACATCAAATTCGCCAGTTTGTTGGATTGTGTAGTTATTTTCGGAAGTTTATCAAAGGTTTTAGTACAATTGCTGCTCCTCTTACATCTTTGACCCGTGCTGATGTTGCTTTCCATTGGGATGAATCTCAGGAAAACGCTTTTCAAACCCTGAGGACGAAGTTGACTTCACGACCGGTCTTAGCAATTTACGACTCTACACTCTTAACTGAAGTGCATACGGACGCATCAAAGTTAGGTGTTGGGGGCATTTTATTACAACAACAAAAAGATAAAACATTAAAGCCTGTTGTATATTTTAGTCGTCAGACAAGTAAGGAAGAACAACGTTATCATTCCTACGAATTAGAAACTTTAGCAGTTGTGAACTCACTTCAAAAATTTAGGATATATCTGATCGGTATACAATTTAAAGTTGTAACTGATTGTAATGCAATTCGAACAACTTTAACCAAAAGAGATCTGATACCACGAATAGGTCGTTGGTGGCTTGTGACCCAGGAGTTTGACTTCACGGTTGAATATCGTTCGGGAATGAAAATGCCACATGCTGACGCTCTTAGCCGAAATCCTGTGGAAAAAGCGTCGGATGATTTAATAGAAATCTTGATAATGAATGTTAAAGAAGATGACTGGTTATTGTCAGTCCAGTTGAAAGATGACAGATGTCGATTTTTACATGAAGTGTTGTCTAAAGAGCCTACAGATAAGGAAGAACAGCAAATCCATAAAGAATATGTCCTCCACAAGWATAGAGTTTTTAAGATTACACCTCAAGGAAAAAGATGGGTAGTAGCGAAGTTTGCTAGAAGAGAAGTTGTTATGTACTACCATGATCGGAAAGGACATTTTGCACTGGACAAAACTTTCGAAGCAGTTTCAAAGTATTATTGGTTTGCGAATATGAAGAAATACATTAAAAGATACATTGCTTGTTGCTTACCTTGTGCTTACAACAAAGAACAAACAGGAAAGCAACCAGGATTTTTACATATTATTGACAAAGGTCAGGTGCCCATGCACACTTTGCATGTAGATCATCTGGGACCCTTTGTGAAAAGTGTCCGACGAAACACTCACCTAATTACAGCAATTGATGCTTTCTCTAAATTTATTTTTATGAAAGCAGTAACGAGTTGTAAAACAGGACCAGCGATCTTATTTCTGAAAGGTATCGTTGAAACGTTCGGTGTACCTTACAGAATAGTGTGTGATCGGGGAACCTGCTACACAAGCAAAAAGTTTAAAACATTTTGCCATGATTATGGAATTAAAGTAATTCTAAACGCTACGGCAACAACACGAGCAAATGGACAAATGGAGCGATATAACAGGACCATCCTTGGTGCATTAAGCTGTTCGTCAGAACAAGAAAACAAATGGGATGAAAAGATTAACCAGATACGTTTTGGGATTAATGCAACAAAGAATAAAACTACAGGAAAATGCCCTTATGAGATGCTRATGGGCTATTGTCCACGTRGTGTAGATGATGCCTATTTGCTGAACAATCTGGMTGTAAATGAAAAACAGCAAGATATACAACRGWTACRAACAGAAGGTATTCAAAACACTGTAAAAGAGCAGAAGTGACAAAAGAAACATTTTGATTCAAAACGACGACCTGCTAAACATTATGAAGTGGGCCGACAAGTGTTAGTCAGAAAAGTCCTTCCATCAAACGATGGCAAAAGCAAGAAGTTGCTGCCAAAATACTCAGGACCCTACGTAATAACGAAAGTGCTTCCTCACGATCGTTATGTCATAGAAGATCTACCAGGCGCACAACGTGCACAAAAATTTTACAGTGGTGTTTGTCCAGTTGACAAATTGAAACCATATGTGAACGATATGTCAGACGATGCTTTTACAGCATCATCAGAAGATGAAAGTATTAATGGTCTTCAATCCAAAAGGATTGATCTGGTTGGGTTTCAGTGGCCCGACAACTAATATCAGCGAAGTGCTGAAGAGGCTAAAGTAGCCCAATATTTTCATTGGCAACGTGCTGATGATTGGGCGCACGTAGCCCATCATTTGAAATTAGCGACGTGCTAATTGGGCTGACGTAGCCCTGTATTTTAAAGATTTTCATCGGCAACGTGCTGATGATTGGGCGCAAGTAGCCTACCATTTTAATGTAGCAACGTGCTACCTGGGCTGACGTAGCCAAGTATTTTAACGATTTTCATCAGCAACGTGTTGATGATTGGGCGCACGTAGCCCGTCATTGTGAAGCAGCGACGTGCTGATTGGACTGATGTAGTCCTGATTTAAGTTAATTAGCAATGTGCTGATTGGGCAAAGGTAGTCCTATGAGTTCATGTACAAGTTTTCATTAGCAACGTGCTGAGCGAGCTGACAAAGGCCTACGCTTCGCCTACGCAGCTCTACGTTAATTTTCAGTCTTATTAACCAACATATTGAGCTCACGTAACCATCCTTTGGCTCACGTAGCTCTATGTTCTTTCAGCTTTTCATTAAACTTTCAGGTATTGTATTTTAGGGTTAGACCCATGTATAAAGCTCTACGAGGGCGTAGAGCAAGGGTCGCATGGCCGACTGTAAGCGATTTCGATTGTAATAACCTTGAATAATATGGAGCGTAGTGAAATCGGAACCCGATCATATTTAATGTTTATTTTGGTAAAAACAAAGCAGTCGGGATTAGATGACGATTCCGACTAAAAATGGGAGAGGCCATGTAGGGTTTAGGGCAGAATGAGTTGAGCCATCAAATTGTGAAGTCGAAATAGTGTGATTATAGATTTTGTTATTAAAAAGTGTGTTTTATTAAATTTGATATTAAGCGAGTACCTACAATCGGTGTAAATATGTAAAAACTGAGTTGTGTACATGTGACTATCAACATTCTACTAAAGTCTTAATTGTTAATTGTTTTTTAGGGGACTTTACACAGGGTAATTAAAAAATGTCGGACCAAAATATTGGCGATAGAAGACTTTCAGCTAAGCATAAAAATGAATTCAGATTTTTGTTTCAAGCTTTTCTTTGAAAAAACAAAACTGTCAATTTTTATATTATCATTTATTTTTTAGGTAGGCTTCTTAGTTTTTTGTCTCTGATGTTAGATTTAATTTTTTGTTGTTTTTGCTAGGTGGTTTGTTAAATGATTTTTACACCAAAAGACACAAATTGGTGATTTTTTTCAACAGGTATCTGCTGTTCAGTCTTACAAGATCTGCCGTTTCCGCTGACTAAATTTTAAGATTACATAATCGGAACGGCCAAAAACTTAATCCAAAATCTAATCTTTGAAGAGCTATACAGGGGGTTATTCATAAATATGAAGCAATATTTGAACCTCAAAAATGACCTATAAAATGATGTTAATTTAAATAATAACTTGTGTCCTATCTCTACTGATAAGAATTTTACAGCCCTCGGAATGTGGGTATGGAAATTTGATTTTTTTGTAATAACTTTGGAACTATTTGACCAAATATTATATATTAAATATCAAAATCCCTACTTTTTGGTTTCAGTGTTGTGCAGTCCTCAGTTTAAATTAAAATATCTTTGAAACGGTCCATTTTAGGGGTATTAAAGTTTATGCGTTTTTTATTCGGAATTGATTACTCTATCTATTTGGGCAATAAAAAATTGGTGTTAAGAGAGCAAAAAAATGGAAAAACACAGAAAATGTGACCTGCAACTGCTGGAACCGGAAATTGAGTGGATGTATCCGGTTTTCGAGTTTACCAGTTAAAAGGTATGTGTCACAAGGAAATGTTCCAAATTTTATAATAGTTGGTCAAATAGTTCCAAAGTTATTACAAAAAAATCCAATTTCCATATCCACATTCCGAGGGCTGTAAAATTCTTATCAGTAGAGATAGGACACGAGTTATTATTTAAATTAACATCATTTTATAGGTCATTTTTAAGGTTCAAATATTGCTTCATATTTATGAATAAGCCTGTATATCTCGTGAAAAAAGGCTCAAACAATTTTTTGTCATGGGAAGTTTTAACTTAGTTGGATGCCCTTTATCACCACCCAAGAGATGGTCCGTGAAAAATGACAATACTTATCTACTGAAAAAAATTTCAAAACAGAAAACAGATTTTACAAAGTTGGCGGGCCGGGATAAAGACAGTCAAGTTTATTCAAGATTTATGAAAAATAAAAAAGTAAGAAGGTTTGTGATGGGCTAAAAAGCCCTTGATGTTCTTTTTAAAGACTTAAAGTCTTTGATATTGTAAAGAGACCAAACCTATGAAATTAAATTGCGGTCAATAACACAGACTCTTCGGAATTCATAACGTAAACACAATTAGAGCAGGCGACGAGTTTTTCGCGGAAGACTTAAAATCTTAAGTGCGTTTTATGATTCTTATGATTCACTAAATATTCGCGCTAGACTGTCCTTGCCCTGTGCACTGGAGAGAACCCATCGCAAGAGATGACGTGTTATTCGCCCTATAAAAAGGAAGCGCGAATATCGCTAGGGGATCAGTCAAAAATCAGTCCTCTAGTCGAATCAGACTAGTTGTGTCAATTGAAGAAGAAGCTGCCAAAACATCCTGTGCCACCATCTGAGGCCAGAAGCTATCAGCCCAAAACAGCTTGATTGTTCTATTGCATAGTCATGAGCTGTAAGTTTTGATTTATTTTTACTTTGACTGTTCACGTTGCTCCGACTTACTATGCCGTACCATATTAGGATTTTATTGTGGATTTTCGAACGAAATGTCAACCGAAACCGTTATCAAAATTTCCTAATTATTTAAGTAATGTTTTGCTAAGCTAAAGCGCTTGGGCCGGGATGAACTTGAAATATAAGCGTGTTGAAAGACGGATAGGTTCATGAGTCAAAGCAATGACGACAGAGATTTGGTCTCTGGTTACAATTCACAAACCCCAAGTTAGGTTTAAGATATTAGTTTCATTTATCGTTTGTTTCTTATTGGAGTGTTAAGTTGACAAATGAAAACCAGAAATGTCATACGATACCAAATAAGCCTGATACAGCAATTACAATGTTTTTCCGAATTGAATAATAAATACCTTTTGATTGTTTTTCCTAATTTCGTTAAAGTCCATAGTTAGTGTAAAATTACTAATTTAATCAGATCTTTGTATGAAAAACGTACCATAATCACCATTTGTTATTTTATTCCAAATACATTAGTTTAATAATTAAATGTATTTTTAATTGACTGCACCTTACTCTCCTGAAATTGATTGATCTCACGGGTTGGCTGAGGTCCTACGTTCAAAGAAATTTAATCGCTCTGTTTGGTGGGCCACCGCTCGCCCAAAATAAAGGTAGGTTCAAAAAGTTGTAAAAAACTCAATAACCCGCCACAGGTTGCCTGGTAATATGGTAATATGGCTATATGGTGACGTCAGTGGAGTTTTGCTCGATTGCAGACTGCCAAATTTTGTTTTTAGGAGTGAGAAATAAGTATTGCACAACATGCGATAGAGAGAGTGTCGGGAAAACAAACTTCACAGTTCAATCATTTGTGTTTCAAAAATTATAAGGGACAATCCACTGCCATTGAAGCTGATGTGATTTTGGAAGGATTTCGCAAATCATTTGAGATGTACGGATTGATATGTGGAAAATTAATTGGAGACGGGGCTAGTAGTGTTTACAGAAATCTTCTAGAATCTGCACCGTATGGTCCCCAGTTTCACATTGAAAAACTAGAATGCCGAAATCACGTAATCAGGAATTACGTTACAAAATTAAATGATTTGAAAAATAATACTGCTTTTGACATTGAACAAAGAAAAATTTTAGGTGCTAAAATTGAAAAACTACGTACCGCTGTTACTTCTGCTATTGCTCATTGGACAAAAGATAACTCCAGTTCATTCAGTGAAAGAGTGACTAAGTTGCAAGAAAATATTACCAATGGTGTTTGGCATGTATTTGGCAATCACCGGATGTGCATCAATATTGTGCGGAAGCTATAAATTACGTTGTGAAGCCACAGCAGTTTCTTTGAATTCGAAACATGGAAGTTATCACAACGAAATTCAGAAACGGATTTTATCAAGGGGTATAGGCAAATATACTTCCAAATACTGTAAGAAAATCCAAAAAATCAAAGAAAGATTGCAGAAACGAAGCTATGGAAAAAATAAAAAAACTGCTGGGCCTGATTTGAATTGCGATTTATGCGGTGGCAATTTAGAGGACCTAGAAGAAAGTAAGTTCGATTTGTTGAGAAAAGAGTTTCAGAAAAAAGGAAAATCAGAATTACAGCGTCAAATTTTGGACGTGTTTTTAAATTAAGGAAAACCACCTCCACAAAAAAATAATAGAGAATCTTCTTTATGGAACTTTTTGTGGAAATGCAAATACCAGGTATGGTCAATGCAGTGAGAGCAAAGCAGTTACTGCTTTTGAAAAAGTTACCTTACTGAAAACAAAAGAAGTTGGTCTAATAATTTTTAGTTTTAGAAGACGACTCTGCACTTGTGGAAATTAAATGTCCAGTTACATCAAGAAATGTCACCCCAGAAGAAACCGTATACGATCAAAAAGGATTAAATTTGCCAATCTGGTAAATGGCAAAATTGAGTTGAAGAAAAATCATGCATATATGTAC
>NW_025401063.1:19390863-19393040 GCF_015345945.1 Tribolium madens | reverse complement strand
GAACGAACACTACCTGCGCTATGAAGAGGGCCTCCATTGCACGCTCAGGGCTATGTGTGATTAGCAGCTGAGTGGTAGGTCAAAAAGGTGTTCATTGCACTCCCAGGCGCCGCCCCTTTATTTAGGTCACTGGATCGTAGTATCGCTATCATAATATCCATTGCACTGCCGGGGTTGAAGGACCCATTGGATGCGGGTCCGGAAGTCCGGAAGGATATTACCAAGGTACTCATTGCACTCCCAGGGCAAGTGGTTACTGACAGGTCAGCATTGACCATTGAACGTCAGGACTGCGATGTGGTCTCTCGATGTCTGCACGTCCAGAGGCAAGCGGSCTGGTTGGAATCTATGAGCAAAGGGTTGACCCTTRACCTGGTTTTCCCTAGGCTCCTGGAGTCCTACTCAAACCAGGACTGCGATTTATCTACCCTTTCGTACCCGGACAGAGCTCAACTGATCCTATTCGAAGTACATATTTTATTGTTGATAGATTTGCATAATTATTCGGGGTTAATCACTGTTATATTTAATTATTCACGAATTATGATTGTGGACGTCTCACTCCGATGGACTAGATTACTCACACCCCCATTTTATTTTTACAGGCGTTGCCTTATCATTAAATGATGACCTGACCTCGACACCTTGGCACCAGCTGTTCTGACAGGATTATTTCAAAGTGGTTGAGTACTTTCAAAATTATTAAAGTAGTGAGTTGTTAAAATTGCCGCCGGCCTAAAATAATTTCCCTGACAATTGTTAATTGCGTTCCTTTCGCAAATTTAGTTCACCAACGGCCATTGTAATGAAGTTTGCACGTGTTCAAATCGGCTTTAACTTTGTGTCTCAAAAATGGCCCTACACAAAGTAATAGATTTTTAAACTAAAAGTTTTGCCCTCAAGAAATTAATTTTTTTATGAAATTTTAACTCTTTTTTCACTTGGTTCAAGAGCTAAACTGACAGTTTACCTTTCTAAAAGAAAAAAAAACTATTGAGGCGTGAGATTTTGTGTAATTTTTTCCTTTTTTTAGGAAATACGTAAAACAATTATGGTGTTTTTTTTTAAAATATTTTTAAAATTCAGTGCACCTAACAAATTTTACATCCAAAACAAATAATAACTGAATATTAAACTCTAGTGTCTGTGACTCGGGAAATGTTTTGACTAGCAAAAAATTTTATGTTTAATTTTTAACCCTTTACCGTTTTTATTAGTGCATGATTGCATGTGCTTGTGTGCGTAGCGTTGAGTGGTACTTCGTAGGCACATTTTTTTTAAATTTGTTATCAGTAAATTTGGCCGACCCATTATTCTTGATCTCGGGCCGTCACTGATGGTCAGGTAAACTTCAAATTCAAAAAACAAGCCGTTGTGTCTATTTACAAAACTTACCTACATTATATATTTTTTTAATTTTCTATTACCTAATGTAGGGCCATTTTTGAGACACAAAGTTAAAGCTGATTTGAACACGCGCAAAATTCATTACAATGGCCGTTGGTGAGCTAAATTTGCGAAAGGAACGCAATTAACAATTGTCAGGAAGATTACTTTAGGCCGGCGGCAATTTTAACAACTCACTACTTTAATAATTTTGAAARTACTCAACCACTTTGAAATAATCCTGCCAGAACAGCTGGTGCCAAGGTGTCGAGGTCAGGCCATCATTTAATGATAAGGCAACGCCTGTAAAATAAAATGGGGGTGTGAGTAATCCAGTCCATCGGMGTGAGAGGTCCACAATCATAATTCGTGAATAGTTAAATACAACAGTGATTAAGCCAAACTCATTATGCACATTTATCAACAATAAAATATGTTCTTCGAATAGAATCAGTTGAGCTCTGTCCAAGGGGTTTAAAAGGCTAACCGTCGCGGTCCTAGTCAATTAGGACTYCAGAAGCATAGAGAAAACCAGGTGAAAGGGTTAACCCTTTGCTCATAGATACCATCCAGGCCACTTGTCTCTGGACCAGCAGCAATCGAGAGACCACTTCGCGGTTCTGACGTGCAATAGGCAACGCTGCCTTGTCATCCACCACTTGTCTTAGGCTGTGCAATGAGTACCCCGGTAATATCCGTCCAGCGTCTACTTCGAGACCCGAAAGTCATTCAACACCAAGCGTGCAATGGATATTATGTTCATGGTACTCGCCTATGACCAACATAAAAAG
>NW_025401063.1:19309111-19390413 GCF_015345945.1 Tribolium madens | reverse complement strand
CCGTGTCCACAAACAAACAGAAACCAGACCTGGAGGCCTCACGACGCCGCGATCCTCCAGCGTCCCCTGTTGGGTTAATCTCGGCGTGCAATGGGCATTTAAGTACGCCGCCCCGCCTCAAGCTTAACCTTGGATTAATAAGGAATAGACAGACTAACACAGTTTAGCTCGACATGTCGGGGCTCAACTCAATAATATTCATCAATTATCAATTCAAGTATTTAAATATCAATCTCATCAAATACCATCAACTTCAATATCATCAAGTTAAATACCATCAACTGATTTATAGTGCATCAAATCAACTACAGTTTGATACTGTACTCAATACTCACACAGGTTTCTGACGAATGTGATCAACAATGATAAATATCAACATCACAGCAATCAAAATAATTATTAAACGACTCACCCTACCGTTGATATGGTAATTATCATAAATCTCTACACCTTACTGGATTGGAAAACATCACACACCAATAGAACCAAGATTATTCAGTGATAACTCACTCACACCAATGGAACCCAGATTACTCAGTGACAAACTCACCTTTAATTAACTTAATTACACTTTTACACTTTGCTTACTTTCAAGCTACCCCTCTAAAGTGTGGGTGAAGACTAAAAACTCATATGCAGATTCGAAGGCGTCGTTCTCACGGTCAACTTGGGGTGGCTTGCTTATCACCCTGACTAACTCATAAATTAAGCTCAAGTGTTTATGTTTCTTGAAATAAAAGTCTCGGGGTCTTTTCAGAACTTTACTAACTAATTGCCCTAATTATTTACACACTACACTAAAACCATATGTCGAATAATAAAATTAAAAATGAGAGAGAAAAAAAAAGATTGGCCGCTCAAAATCCGTCCTACACTAATAATATTTGATTATCTACAAAATTTGTTTGTTTTTTCATTTTACGTCAAACGTTTCTGCTTCTAGTTCTGTAATAATATTAACTGATTACTGATTAGTATTATGCTAATTACATGATAAAGCTGACCGAAATAGGTCCTTTGCTTGGGTCGGGACGAGGGCAGAAGCGGCACTGGCAACGCCTCTAGTGGTAAAAGTAATGAACTAGGAGGCAATTTAGGGCAAAATATATTTATTAATAATTTAAAAACAACAGTGTTTTATTACATGGGTGTTTGTTGAATTAGTTAAGAATTAATATTTTGTAATAAATACCAAAACCCTAAAACGAATCTTTAGGTCTACCGTTAAATATCGTGACTTTTGCATCAATCACAATATATCAAAAACAAAACACTTTTTCAAAAAAATGCCAACGCATCGGCCTATAGAATATTCTTTTAAATTATCCTACAAAAACTAAGATCGATTACTTGAAAAATGACTGAATAAAGTTTTTTCAAGTTCAACATTTATGCATTTTTGTTCTTTTTTGAAAGGTATTTTTTTTTTAATCTCAACGTATCGGCCTGTAGAATTAAAAAACCTTTACTTTGATGTATAATACTTGAAATTCTGTTGTATATTAAGTGAGTAATCTTGTTTTCAATATGCTAACGTCTCGAATCGTTGGTCGCGGACATCCTTAAGGGGACCAAAGTCCTGATTTAGCCGGGACATGTTTAGGTTTTTATTGTCTTGTCTTGTTTTACATTTATGTCCTGATTTGTCCAGATTTAAGCACCAACACACCTAAGTGTGCAATTTTTTGAGATTTTTATTTGCAGCTATTTATTTAGCTGTTTTAGCTAAAACAGTAGTATTTTTCAACTTAAAGTCTTCTTTTTGTCGTCAATTTTGATTTTGAATTGTCTGAAGTTGATCACCTTATGTCAGATTTCAGATTTGTGTTATTATTATTGTGTTGAACAAAAACACGATTAGCCCGTCGCACCAAACTTTTATTTTAATAGCACAACGCGTTTCAACCACAAAGTGGTCATCCTCAGGTGAGAAAAAATAAAACTTCATAGTTTCCATACCAAGAAGATCCAAGAAGAAGAAAAATTATTGTGTTGTATCTTGCATTATTTTCCTTTATAGATCTTGTACAGTTGGAGACAAAATACTTAGGTCGTCAATGTCACTTGAGTGACATTTAATTGTAAAGCATGCTTTAGGACTGTTAACCTTATTTTTAGCCACTGTCAATCATACAATCATATTTTTGAGAGGAAAATATAATAGCTGTTATTAATTTGAAATTGTCATTCATTTTAACGTTAAAGCTTGAATTAAATTAAAGTGTCAGAAAAACTGTACAGTTGGAGACAAAATATTTTGGTCGTCAATGTCACTTGAGTGACATTAAATTGTAAAGCATGCTTTAGGACTGTTAACCTTATTTTTAGCTACTGACAATCATAGTTGAAAAGTTGTATGTACATATTTTTGATAGGAAAATATAATAGCTGTCATTAATTTGAAATTGTCATTCATTTTAACGTTAAAGCTTAAATTACATTAAAGTGTCAGAAAAGTGACGACCAAAGTATTTTGTCTCCAACTGTATGCTTCTAGCATTATTCTTAGCGTTATTACTCAATATCGCAAAAACTATGCATCGCAGAGTATTTTAACCTGTTGCATCGTGTTCAGCGGGTAATTTTACGTCGAAAAAAATTATATTTCAAGCGTTTTTAAACTCAAAAAATTCGTAAGTTTTTAAACTTAACCCAATAAAGTTTTGTACACTTTTTTGAGTTTTTAAGATCACTAGAAATATCGAGCGATCAAGATAATTTGTAATCGAGTCTTCTATGCATCCGAGAACGTATGTCTGCTCTTTCGACTTGACATTTTACAGACATACGTTTTCGGATCCAAGGATGACTCGATTACAAATTATCTTGATCGCTCGATATAAAAACGTTATATGGATCGATTTTAACGTTAAATTTTTTTTGATTTTTGTAGAGATTTTAGTCGATTTTTGGCACCCGGAGCGGTCTATTTATAATAACTTCGGACTTCTTGGTGATAACCGCTTATGTTTGGTACCATTGGAAAGAAAATTTGATTTTATAACATACACAAAAAAGATCAGTGTTCTGCGACAAATAGTTATCGAGAAAATTTCTGATAAACTAATAAAAAAAAAAATGAATAAGATCATAAATTAAAATATTGCAATTTTAACAAAATAAATTTATATTTTTTTATCAATCAATGTATATATTTGATTTATTTTACCTTTAATAAAAAAAATTTATCAGTATTTATTTTACGGAATTCTAGTTTTTTAACTTAATAATATGTTTGGTTGCATATCCTATTTTTGAATGAAACCTCCAGTGACGTCAATTCGCGCGAATAATGCGCACACGTGATTGGTGCAAAGTTACGAGGCAACCTGAAGTTTATTATTCTATCAAGACGGCGATGTTTGTTACCACAACAATCACAACCTAACCTCTTCAGGAAAGTTAGAAACTGATTATTTGAGCTTTAAAAAAGTTATTTTCTATGAAATAATCAAATATGAATAAGAATGAGCGCCCGTGGTTCAAGAAGAAGCCTCCACAAATTAACTTAAACCTGGTTAGTGCCGCTGTTAACTTTAACAATGAACCAAAATATGGCTATTACGGATTTAAACTTTACTTCCCTGAAGCAGGTGAGAATTCCTATCTCCATCACTGAAGATTTGTAAAGCAGTAGAAATTTCAGACGATACCAAAGATGAGACCCTTCTTAAATATGTGTTGCACTTTGAAAATTTCATTAAACGTCACAGGGACAATTTCTCATTACCTGAAATAGAGGCCCAAAAATGCTTTGTGATTGATTACAAACTTATAACTTCAAAGGAGGATGAACTGTGTGAGAGATGGAAAGATTTAGAAACGCAGATAATTACGAACACAGAATTTTGTTTAAACTGCATGGGTTTAGCCATGCACCAGTGTATCATGGACTATGAAAATATAGATAACGATTCGGAAGATCGCACCTTTATGAAAAAATGTTTGGGGGTAATTAGGGCCAGATTGATCAATCATGAACCCATACAACAAATCAGAGACATACGCGTGAATAATTATGGTAGTTTTATACAACATGAGGCTCCATCATCACAACTATATTTTAGGACGATTAATTTCACTCAAAGGCACTGTGATAAAGGCATCTAATGTTAAAATTATGTACCAATACATGGCGTTTTCATGTGCGATTTGTACAGGAATTCAAGTTCTTAAACAGCCAGACAACATTTTCACTGCCCCAAATAAATGTTTAACAGACGGTTGCAAAGCCCATTCAAATTTTCAAGCTTTGCATTCGTCCTCCTTCACCCGAACAATTAGTTGGCAATACATAAAAATTCAAGAATTAATAGGAAATGATGAGGTTTTTAATATTGCCTGTAGGAATTATAATAACTTAATATACAAATTTTCAGTTTGAAAACGGCCGTGTCCCTAGAACTTTGGAATGTGAATTGACGGAAGATCTTGTGAATTCTTGTGTTCCAGGAGATGACATAACGATAACAGGCGTGATAAAAGTATTTTCATTCAGAATTTGGTGTTCATTTAGTTAAAAGTATCGTTTTAGGTGCGTAATAATGCAGAAGCTTCGAACAAAAATAATCAAAATAGTGTTTTTCTCCTTTATTTGGACGTGGTTTCAGTTGTAAACAACAAAAATGAAAATGAGGGTACTTACGGAGCTTCTGAACGGATAAAATTCAATATAACTGACTATTACGCAATTCAAGTTAGTAAGAGTGATTTGCTATATCATATGCTCATATTTAAAAAACAAGACACTACTGACTTTTCTTATTTTCATCTCAAAAATAATTAGTTATTGATAGAGTCTCCCAAAACTATAGAACAAAACCAAAGATGATTTTTTTTAAATATTTTCCAAGTAAACTGTGAAAGTGTTCATTTCCTATTCTGAAAAAGTTACAATATAACAATTTTGCAAATAAGGATTTAGAAACATAAACATTGCAACTCTATTTTTAAAATCAATTCAATCAACTCCTTTAAACAAGTTGTTTCGAAATCTAAATTGTCTAAATTTATGCGTTAATTTGCAAAAAAAATACACAAAAACAATTAACATTAAAAAAATTGTGCAATTAGTGTTTAAAGAAATAAATTTTGATTTTCAGAATGTCTAAATTTAAACTTTTTTTAACAAGAAAAAATAGAAATTCGTAAAGTAAAATGGCGGCAAATGTTGACTTTTAAGCAATAAGTAACCATGTAACATGTTTTAAACTTACATTAGGGACGGTGGGTTAAAATTTAACTCACCTTTTTAACTCATCTTAATTTATATTTTTGAGCAGTTTTGCTCATTAATGGTAATATTTTTAATAATACAGACATTATTCTTGTAGAGTTTACCACATTTTTTTATTTACAATCAATGAACTTAAAATTATTATGAAAACTATACAATTTATTAATTAATTTGAAATACCTACGTTTTTATGATACTTATTTTAACTTAAAAAAAATTGAATTGTTTTTTGAGAGTATACACACAATGGATAATGATTATTATAAATACAAAGAGGAAAAAAACAAAACAAAATAAAATTCTTTCATTGGGATTAGAATCTCGATCCTTGGGTTTATCAGGCAAATATCCTATTTCGACTAGTAGGCTTCGTGACGTCATTGAGCATTTCCAGCCTATTTAGGTAACCACTTTCGCTTAACATTAGTAGTATGAAAGGAATATCGGGCACATCATGATAAATGTTCATCAAAGTTCTCAAAATAGGTTAAAAAAACCTAAAGACTAATTTACACTTTTAGTGGTTGGACAAAATTCACTGTCGGTCACTGTACTCAATTGAAAAAGTCATAAATGGTGGCACTGAATTTTTAATTTTATTTTTTTTAAGTTTTAATTTTAATCGGTCATAGACCGATGAAAAAGTGTCGTTAGTGCTATTTTAATTCCTATTTTTTAAAACAACTTGAAAAATGATTGTTTTTAAAATCCAGTAAATAGCTGTACCTGTACGGTATTTTAAATACATTAAAGTGTGTACCTGAAAGAGTTAAATAAGAACAAAATTTTATTTTTCGCAACAGTCAAACATTCAAGTCATTATTTCCAGAAAATCCATGCAGAGCCGTATCTGTTTCGTTTCCTCGTCCACTCGCTGTGCCCCACCATTTACGGCCACGAAATCGTCAAAGCAGGCCTCCTTCTTGCCCTCTTTGGCGGCACAAAATCGCCGAAATTCCGAGCCGAGTCTCACGTTTTGATGGTTGGCGACCCTGGACTCGGTAAATCCCAGATGCTACAAGCTTGTGTGAACGTGGCCCCTAGAGGTGTGTACGTTTGTGGTAATACAAGTACAGGGTCGGGATTGACTGTTACTTTGACTAGAGAGGCAAAAGGCGAATATTCGCTAGAAGCAGGGGCGCTTATGTTGGCCGATCAGGGATGTTGTTGTATAGACGAGTTTGATAAAATGCCCACACAACATGCTGTACGTTTCACTTAAATTGTTTTCTAAATACTAACTTGAGAACATGTTAGTGTCTTTTAGAAGCTATGGAGCAACAGAGTATCAGTATCGCTAAGGCAGGAATCGTTTGTACTTTACCAACGCGTGCCACTATTCTAGCGGCTGCAAATCCAGCAGGGGGACATTACAATAAAGCTAAAACGATTGCAGAAAATTTGAAAATTGGTTCTCCAATGTTGTCGCGATTTGATTTGATTTTTATACTTCTCGATCAGCCGAATAAGGTTTGTTTGAGACACTTTATTAAATCGATGCTTATAATAATTTTTGAGGAGTTGGATATGAGGCTATCGGAACATATCCTCGCTTTGCATACTAGTCGAAATGGCTCAAATACGTCGAGGAATCCAAGGTTGATGTTGCAACATGCTAACAACTCCTTAAGGTAAATAAGATTGAATATTAAATTAAATTTTTCACATCAATAAAACGAAAAAACGATTTTACAGTTACACAAAAATCATTTTAATTTTTCAAAAAGTTAAAAAAATACAAAAACAATATTTTTGTTTTGGTATTAACTTCCTACAATACTGCCCACTAGCATCTAATAAAAAAAAACTAATGCAAAAGGGACTCTTATTAAACTTTGCAAACTATTGTTTTTTTCTCAGGGGGCGCTTGTCTCTTCAAAACGAGGAGGAAATTGATTCTTTATCCCACTCCTTATTCAGAAAATATATAGCTTATGCTCAAAAATATGTCAATCCACATCTATCACATGAAGCTAAACAAGTATTGAAAGATTTTTATTTGCAATTGCGGAAGCAGTTCCAAAGCGGAGACAGTACCCCTATTACAACCAGACAACTAAATTCTTTGATAAGACTGACTCAGGTGGGTATATTAGTGATGCAAAATCTTGCAAATAATAATATTTTTAAAACATTTATGTTTATTATAGGCTAGAGCTAAGGCTGAACTAAGAGAAGAAGCCACTAGAGAGGACGCTTTAGACGTTGTAGAAATTATGAAAGAAACGTTGGTAGACATATTTACTGATAATGATGGAACTTTGGACACCACTCGCTCTCAAAATGGGGCAGGAATGAGCACCAAAAATCAAGTAATATGTTGTTTAATCATTGTTATATAACATTTTTATTTGTAAAATTTTAGATCATGAAATTATTAAGATTGATGCAGCAAAAGGCTGAAGAAGAAAGTAAATCAATTTTTACAACAAATGAAATCAGAGATTTATCTAAAGACGCCGGAATTAACAATTCAAAGTTTTACAATGTCTTACAAAGTTTGAATATCCAAGGTTTTATTTTGAATAAAGGCGCCAATAGATATCAACTTGTCACCGCTGATTTGTAATTATGTAATTTTGTGAATAAAAACTATACTTTTTTAAATAATTATATTAAATGAAACAATTAACAATGATGACATGAATTACAATTACATTAACTACATTACTTACACCCAAGACTTCTTGGGGATTTAAATACTTCGCAGAGTTTATTCAGGACCTCCCCTGTTAATATAGGCAATTTCCTCATCACTAAGCGGACGTCTTCTCCACCTTTGGGGTATTTGAAAGTCGTAAATCGCTTCACCAGGTTGGGAAGCAGCTCCAGGTGATGTCAAAGGGGCCGCTGTTGAGCCGGAAGGCGCTGCTTTCTGGTCACGTGAAGCCCCATATCTAAATCGAATAGACGGTGTTCTTGCAATAGTGCTAGACAATGTTCTATTAAAAATATTGGAGAAATTCATTTCTGAGTCGAGATAACCTAAAAATTGTGACGGTTTTCAGTGACGGTTTGGGGAATGCACCTGCAATACTCACAGTTGCACAAAAATTTGGATTTTGAATTGGAGTTTAGAGTTCGATCATTTACAGTAATTTTCCCAACTGATTAAATAAACCAAAATGTAGCAAAATTGGTCACAGGTGGATGCGCAAGCGCAACTTATTGGCTATTTATAAATAGAAAATTCCGATTGATGATAGAAAAAATCATGGGCTGCGAATAACTAGTCGTACATTGTAATTTTAAATATATAAGTAAATATTTTTTAAGAAAATCATTAACTTTAAATAATATCTAGGAAATAGCAGAATTCTGAGTGTTTTAGTATAATCCTCGGTAGTATAGTGGTTAGTATCCCCGCCTGTCACGCGGGAGACCGGGGTTCGATTCCCCGCCGGGGAGATTTTTTTATTATTTTAAAATAAAAAATTACATTTTTGCGTTTTTATTAATGTTAAAGCATCACATAAAGTTACACTTTTGTTTTTCCATGATCTTGTTGGCCATATCTTCCAGGTTGACCAGATGAACCAGCATTAACTCCTACGTTTCCATTATTGTTAACACTTCCGGGCAATGAAGAAGAAGTTTCTGATTTTGGTTCGTCACCTAAAGATTCGTATAAATAACTAGAGCAAAAGATTAAAATTCACTAACCAATAGGTGAAGAAACCACCAATGCAACTCCCACAGCCAAAAGAAAAATGATCATCTACAATCAGGAATTTAACAAAACTCACTAAATAATTTGTACCTTACCAAATTAGACTTCATTATTCGATTGTGCTTAACACAGAGTGAGAGTTGTTTCTTTTATACACCAGACGTAAATTAAAGGGCAAAATTACCATTTTAACACATGCATAAATTAAGGAACAATATAAATACTTGTCTTGCTGGTTTCTTCGAGTAACCATAAAATTTAAAAACGTCGATGCACTATATGTTGGTATTAATGATGATTTTTAGACGAAAGAAGCTGTTTTGCGAAGGTCATCCGTAAATGATCAAGGTTATGTCGAATTAAAAGACCAACAAATCATTTCAAGTGATATATTCATGAATACTCTCGCCATTTATTGATACAAATTAGTTTAAAATTATTGCCCATGATGATGTTCCCCTTGTCCTGGTTTATGCTCTTCGCGTTGATGCTCACCAGTTCCTCCATGATGTTGTCCTGTCGGTCTCTGTTCCTCTCGATGATGTTCTCCAGTTGTTCCCTGATGATGCCCTGTAGGTCTCTGTTCCTCTCGATGATGTTCTCCAGTTGCTCCTTGATGATGCCCTGTAGGTCTCTGTTCTTCGCGATGATGTTCACCTCCTTGATGATGTCCTGCAGGTCTTTGTTCTTGATGATGTTCCCCAGAACCATGATGTTGTCCGGGCCTTTGTTCTTCACGATGGTGTTCTCCCTGGTGATGTTCTCCAGGTTTTTGCTCCTCACGGTGATGCTCGCCTTGGTGCTGTTCTTCATGGTGATGTTCTGGCCTGGGTTTTTCGTTGTGGATGTCTATACCACCATGGGTGGGGTGGGTTGTAGCAGCAAGGGTTGTGGCAATTGTAACGACAAAGAGCGTGAAAACCTGAAAATTTGTTACAGGGGATTTACAGAAATTAAAATTTACTTACGAAAAAGTGCGCCATTCTGGGTGAGTGTCTGGATGTGACTGTGGTATTTTTAAGGGAATATTTGTTTTTATAGGGAGTTTGGACTTGTAATAAAAAAAAGTTTTTATCGCTTGGGCCATTATGTCTCGGCCAAATATTTTGGAAACTCGTTTCAGGTATATTGGAAGGATAAGATGTGGTACTTTTAAAACATAAAAATGTTAATTGGGATCGCCGTATCAGAAATTTGCACATCTGGACAATATATATATTTTACTCTTATTGTTATTCTCAATTTAGGAAAATTTTGGACCAAAAACGTGACTAAAAAGTATCTATTTCTAAATTTCACGTAGTAATTTTGTATAATTGTTATTTATTATTAAACTTGTTAATGTAAAAATGTGTTTAGTTAAGTTTTTATTATTGAGATTTAAATAAAAAGCTCATTTTTGCATAAAATACGACTATGGGGTAGATGCCCGACACCATTCAGACCGCCAAAATATCTTAAAACGTAAATTCTCACTGAATGAGACAAGTTTTACAAGATTTTATTTTGTTTTTATTTGATGATATTGAACCACAAGCTTGTGTGATTCTCTTGTATTTTTATTTGTTTGGAAAAGTTGTGGGAATAAATTAGTTTTAAAAAATATCAATTAACATTCGTAAGGTTTGTATAATATAATAACAATTTAGCATTTTTAAACAAGAATAATCAGTAGTTTTACGTTTTTACTAGGCAACAATGATTTATGCTAAGTTAAAGATAATTACCTTGAATTTAAATATAAATAATTATATCATTCTATATTCTGGCTTTTTTATTACTTATTGATAACTTAATGTTTATTAGGTATTTTGAAAAAATACGTGACAGTAAATACAAAATAATAAATTCAAGACAGAATTTTCAGTGTCTTTTCTGAAATAATCATAAAACAATTTGAATATGTATTACACTATAATAATGAATTCAAAAACAGCAGCTATTAAAATAATCATTTCATCAGACTCCCCGCTACATAATTAGGTATTATTAGAACTATGGGTATTACTTCATTTTGCCGAAGGACAAGTTTAGTTGAAAGGGTAAAATATCAAGATTTAATAAATTTTGGAGCAATTTGGTCATCTAGTACACACAAGTAACAACCGTGTAAGCTGTCTAGAGAATTGTGCAATTTCATATGTCGATTTTATTTAATTTATGTTTCGTCTAACAAATTAGAAACATAGCCGCTCCTCGTTCTCAAGAATTATTTATACACAAAGTTGTAATTAATATTTAATTTATTCAGAGTGAAGATGTAATAGATATGAAAAAAACGTCAGTTGCAATATATCAGTGAAATAGCTAGTAGTGTATGCATCGTAGTTACAGATTTTTGCACAAATATGCATCTTGTAAGTTTTAGTGTGTATGTAACACCTTAATTATTATTAGCTGTGCAAAATTTACTATGAGTTTTTCAGTATTCACTTAATTATTTATTAAGTTATAAAGTACATATCACATGAAAATTTTCTTCTTGCTTGAATATTCAAATTCTATTTCAAACTTTTAAGTTTACATTTTGTATATTTATTTAGTAATGAAAAAGTAATTATTTAAAGACCGCATATTCATCTGATTTTTAGGGTTTTAAATCTTGGACTAAATTTCTAGCACAAACATAAATCGCTAATAAATATAAAATACAAAAATATATAAAAGTCCACCAACATGCTTTATGAAAATATGTAATAATTTTGTACACGTCTTTCTACAGTCTTGCAATTTTTTTTAATAATATCTATAATAATATAATAATAAAGTATATGTAATAAGTTCATACATACCTACGTAGAATACATAAGTTACAGCGATTTAAAAATTAAGTGTAAATTTTGATACCAACCTATTTGAAATAAAACTGTCTAGGTAATGCATTTTTCCATTAAGATTGGAATATTTTAGAAAGTAAACTAGTAAACCGATCGATTTGAACTTGGTAATTCGATGACAAAGGGTATTTCGAAGATTGTAGTTTTACACAGAATAGAATTATAATAGTATAAAACAGTACCTATATGACATGACAGAAGTGTTCGAAGAGTCTAAAACAAAATCTAAAAGCATTTAATAAAAATTAATTTCAAGACTGTTTTGTTTTTGGTTGTTACATAACGAGCACGGAAGTGATAAATAACGCACAAGCGGAAAAGTTGCGCGAGTGCGTTAGACACTTTCCTGCAAGTTTTGTACACTATTTTTCCTACGACCATAAATACTTTTTTTCTTACGAACATATTTTTTTTTCATAACGATTTATTTTTTATAATGGATACAAAAATACGTTGAATAACGATTTATTTTTTATAATGGATAGAAAAAAAAATACGTTAAATGAAAAAATAGAAAACATTTGAGAGTGAATTGTGCGTTAGATTTCTAACACACAGCGCGAAAACAAATCGCACAGGTTTCTGACCTCGTACGATATTGCCAATTTTCGCGCATATGTAATTGTGCGTTATGGTCAAGTTTCGTATATGGTCGTAGGAAAAAAATATATCTTCTTACTTTTTCGTCTGGTGACTTATGATGTAAATAATAAGAAGCTTACCTACTGGTTGTTCGGAATACTGAAAAGTTGAAAAGCTCCGTTACGCCCATTGAAGCCAGTTGATATTTGACGAAAAGTACGAAAACGTGTGGTGGAGGCGGCGTGATTTGTGATCATTAGGTATTTACTAAACTCAATGTTGTGATGGAATGGTTGTAGATTGCAAATTGTACTGTAAGCCTCTGTAACTGATTGAAAAGAATATTCGTACCTCCCTTGAGTGTAGCGCGTGGCTCCAAAAAAGTGAGGTCAGATTAATGATGATAAAATTTATGGTGAGGTTATGTTTCACTTTTCAGATTCAGATTCCCTAAAATTTCCCAATCAAGTACAACGAAACGTAAGGTACGAATCTCCGTCACAGAAAGCACACAATTTTCATTATCGAATGTATGCAAATGAGAATTAACCAATTGGGGGACAATTTTTGAATTTAAAAATGGTCTAAAGTGATTGGTTTATCTTCTCCATGGTTACTCACATTACAATAATGGCCTGTGTAATGGCCGACTTCCAACGGACCAATCATATCATTGCATTAAATTTTGAATGAATCCAAAAATCTAAGGTGATTGGTTTTTTACATTATTTTAATGGCCGACCTTAAACGGTCCAATCATATTGCTACAATTTTTACGATATTTACGTTAATTCATTTATTCCCTTCATTGAAAAAAATTTAAATTAATTTGAAAGTACGAGTGAAGTGCGATTTTTGCTATATCTTGACAAATCTTTGAAATACAAAATATCCAAGAAGTCTAAGTATCTCACGGAAAATTTTATAGGCTTGCACACGACTATTTTTTTCGTATCACATGCAAGGATATTAATGTAATAATGTTTTGTTATTTTTAGGTATACTGGATTTCCATTTCTTGTGCTTTATTTTTTTACAAAATCCAGTGTGCCAACATTGAAGAACCTATAAATTATGGCCCTAAGGTCACACCTACAAATATACCAAGTGCAAGACAAGCTTTAGGATACGACAAATACGAAAGACGACCAATTGACAGCTCTAAATCGACGGGAAGAAGAATATACCCACACGGAAACAACTGGGAAGACTTTGAAACACCACAAATTCATTACAATTTTGGATACAATGGATAACTACTATCAATTATTCTTTTTTTATTAAATTAAATTAAATTAAGTTAAATATTACATTGTAGCTGAACGTTTTATTAAACTTTAATTTCTAAAAAAGTTTCCATTTCTTCTAAAATTGAACGGTGCCCCAGGATTGCTTTCCTCATTTCCCATACCCAAATCCGGTGAAAACGATGGCAAATTAACTTGCCATTGACCAAATAAAACGGTCGCAAATTCCAAAACTTTCCGTAAAATTCTGATACCAGTTAGTGTGAAAGAATGCAAATTTCCGATTTTGTTGATGAGAGTTGAGTAAACACTGCGAATAAGATCGTAGTTGTCAGTCACAAGGCCGTGAAGTCGGGAAAACACTTCTCCTTTAAACTTGAGAAAAACTTCTATCAACTGCAAGATTTCTAAATGCGGTTCTAGGAGTCCTCGTGATTCAAGTGCTGGTTGTTCCTTTAGGGATTCTTGATGAAAATAATTTTCTGGTACTTGCTTTTGATAATCATCATTTAGTGTGTATCCAGCGGATTTGCTTAAAAGTGCCACTACTGAACTTGCTGATTCGCCTCTGGAGTCTGAGTTTAGGCCGATGGTGTATGAGCCGTCTTCGTTTTCGGTGCTGTAGATTGTGCAGGAGACGGTACTCAAACCGACAAACTGTGACAAAATAAACAATTAAATTGATGTAAAATAATTAAAAAAAAATGTTTACCAAGAATATTAAGTTAAACCACTCCATGATATTTAAAGCCTAATGCTTCTTACAAGAATAGCAATGTTAAATGAACTCAAAATCGGAATTACGTTCTTTTATAACTACGAAAGGGCGAATAGGTACATTAAATAGTCATTAGAATGACCCATCTTTCGGTTATCCCAAACTGGAGGGAAGTACTTTCTATTGCACCTTGTTAAATTTTCTAATCCAAATTATTATTCCAAAATAAAAAAAATAACAAAGAATAATACTCGTAATAGTAAACTACTTTATGAAATGTAATTTTATTAAATAAATACTTGTCTATACCAAAAGGTTAAAAAAAGAAAAAGAAAAAGGTTAATATTATTCAAGATACAGTAATTTCTAAAAGATGTTTCAAATTAATACGGAGAGTATATGTTAATTACTTGGTTTTAACATATAGGTATGTACATTAAATGGAAGCAATTAAAAAGTGACAATAAAGTATATGTGTATCTCTGGACATTTCTATTTCCATTGTGTCACTATTTTATTTATTATTTTTATTTAAAAAAATCTTGTTTAAGTAACATCTGCAAGATTACTTATAGCGTTATAGCAATTATAATAAGTAATAGCCAAAGCCTAATCCTGTATTTCTATTAGCGAGATTGTGACATTCATGAAATTTGCTTTTATTTAATTAAATAGGTTATTTTAAATAGGTTTAAATAGGTAATAATAGTAAGTAGTATTAAAAATCTGTGGTCGTGGGTTATCTCATCCAACAACTGTTTTTTTTTATTTAATTTCAGACAATAAATATTAAATAACTTTAAGAAGATGTATGTCAGTATTAAAATATTACAAGTTTATTATCGTAGAGAGGTACAAACACTCAATATAAAAAATAAGATTAAATAAATAGATAAATAAATAAATTAAAACTAAACATTAATTTTTTAATAGTAATAATAACTAGGTCTTCTTCTGGGCACATAAACCCTTCTTCTTTGACTTTGCATCCTTCTATAAGCAAACAGAGGTCTGAAAACAATCGCATTGGCAGTTTCCATAATTTCTCCATCTTTTTTCTCGTTGGTTTTATCATTGGGTGCTTGAATCGGTAAAACTGTTTCTTTATTTGGGGTTACTGTCGCTAATTCACCCTTAGATATTAGTGGTGCTATAGATTTGGAGTGTGATAGCATGGCCAAAACTAGTAATACAACAAATGCAAAAAGATGTCTCACCTATTAAACAAAAAGATAAATGTTATTGACTACAATTTTAAATAACAAAATGTTAACTTACTGTAAGTGTCTTCATGTTGCTTTGATCTGTCGTTGATGCACTTAATTTTCAAACTGTTGCATGTTTGTTGGTGCCAGCATTTTATATACTTTTGAGACGAAATTTTAAGAATGGAATTACCTATACATACTTGATTTTTTCCAGAAAAGCACTTACACATTTTTATTGATTTAAGTTATTGTCACCTTTTGTTATTTTGACTGGATAATATGAAAAAAAACTCAGAAGAAACTATTTTTAGCATTTATTTTTGTCACATTTTTTTTAGGATTTCTTACTGCTGGTACACATTTTAGACAATTTCCTTTTTAATTAACTTTAAATCAATTTTTGTTAAACGTTGCTGTTATTATTGATTTAAATTTAAAAAATTGTGATTCCGAACTAAAAATGGAAATAACACATAACACATTATTCTGATAACTGTTATTCATAATGGTTTCATGTTAGCAGAATTAATTAGAGAGCATGATCAATTTTGTAGGTAGGTAGGTAAATAAGCAAATAGCTTATGATATGAATCACATAGGTAATTTGTCTAAAATTGCACACTTGTTTTTTTTAATTTAATTTAAAAGTCGATTATGAAATCCATCGTAAAATATACATAACATAGTGAGTACTCTTGATACTTTTTTTTCAAATGTAAACAATTTGTCATTATTGCATCAAAATAGTTTTTTGTCCAACTGATATTTAAGCAAAAATACTTCTATTTACAATGTTCATATTAGTTCTGATTTATTTATTAAAAAAATAATAAAATAAATACAGGGTGTTTACGATCTTGGATTTGAAAACTGACCTAGTAATAAAACCGTACAGAAACACTGTCATCGAGAAACAAAATCACACAATTGTTATTATTAAAAAAGTTATTTAACTCCAAAATATTGGTACATGGTTTGAGGCTCACTGGAATTATTTCTTTGTTTAGATAAAATTGTATTGTTGTAATAAATAAAATGACAATGAAAGAGAAAAGTCACTTCATAGTTTTGACACTGTCATCATTTGATTTGCTTTTGCTTTAGTTTTTGTCAAAATTCGATGATCTTTTGTAACGTCTCTTCTAGTGAACTGGTTTCCAATAGGTTTGATTCGTTTTTCTTAGTTTTTTTCCAAATTTATGAACAATACAACCAATAAATTGGTTGTTGTGATTATGATTTACAGTGAAACACAAGGAATGACACTAATGGCCATTGTTGCAGTCGCAGCAGCAGTTCTCAAACAAATAATATAAAATGAATTATTTCCTTTCACAACGTAAATTTTTGTTTTATGTAGCTTATTAGTTTTCTTCTATCGTAAATACCATCTCATTTAAATTGCAACCTCAAGACCGTAAACACCCTGTATAGGAGCTACATTTTTAAATTATGTAGAATGTAGATTATAACTTCATTAATTAAAAATAAAATGTTGAAGGAAAGGTTATGTGTTGATGAGTGATGAATTAAAATTAGTACATATTTTTTCACTTAGGTAAATATTAAATTATTTTCTATGAAAAAATATTTATAATATGTAAATATTGAAGTGTCTGTTATTTTATTGTAGTAATGGACTAATCTTATTGAAAAGAATAATTTAAGATAGATAGTTTGAAGAAATCTCTGTTGCTAAAGCATTAGAAATTGAGGAAACATCCAACTTGAGTTAGGTATAATGGGAATGTACTTAACTATTTTTCTCGCCAGACAAAATTTCTAGTTTAAAATCAATTATTCCTCTTGCTTCGGAGACACAAATGCAATTTAAGAAAACTGTACAGTGACTACTAATTGTTTTCACAAATATACGGAACATTTGCTGTTACAGCTAAGCAAACATCAAATACAATACACATTTTAGTTTATTTTAAGTGTTGCTTTATTTCACATTCATTACTATTTGATTGTCCTCTTCTACACTGTTATTAGATTTTTCTGGATTATTTTCGATAATATCATGAATTTGGATAATTAGAGAAATAAAAACGCAAGTTATTCCCAGTACCACATACATAAGGATTTCAAAAACGACACAAGCAGTCACAATACACACCGTTTTTACTGTTGAGTTATTCGTAAGAGACACAAGTCCATTAAAAATGCCAAAAATCATCTGAAAAATGTAATTCAATTTTAATTTTAATTTAGGCATACTGACCATTTCGATGAAGTGAAATATCCGATAGAACATTTTGCTATCGTTCAAATCCGTCAACTGATACATACCACTAACACAATTTGTAACATTCAAAATACAACAAAAACAACCCACAAAGTAGGAAAATTGTGGAAAAAAGAAGTAAAAGTCACAATGACATTTTCATGTTGCTTAGTAAAATTTCCATATTTTGTAAATTAATAAAATAAATATTTTCTTCAAACAGCCACAATTTTATTACGTTAAAAAATGTTTTGATGGCACCGCATATATGGACACCAAGACGCCACTTGTTTTCCATAATTAACATTTCTAATTAGTATTGTTACTAATCAAATAATTAGGAATCATTCAAGTTTGCGCTTATAGATTTAAGCATGTCTTAACAAGTTTCGTAAACATAAATTTGTAATGTCTTTTCTGGAAAATGTGATTCTGTTCCTCTAAAAACAAACTGACTATAAATTAGCTTACCACACTTTTAGTTTCTCAGTCTAGATTTGAACTTACTAGAAGCAGAAGATATTTGACCCAGAAACATACGTTTAAAAAGTAAGTGATTTTATAATTGTACTAGGGATAGTTTATTTAAATATATTTTAACTGCAGATGGCACATATTTTGAAATGTGTTTTTTTGATTGTCTTGATCGTGCCCTTCATCTATGGTATGCCTGTAACCCCAAGGAATAGTGGTAATCAAGAAACTTCACTTAACTTGATCAATCAAAATCCTGATGGCGAGGTTATGAATACGGCAAACACCATGTATTATAACTTCCGACCAGTGTATTCGTACAGAAGAGTACAAAGTCAAAGAAGAAGAGTATATGTTCCTAGGAGAAGATACAGTAACGGTTTTAATCAAGACGATCGATTTCCTACTGTCGCTTAATTCTTTGGGCTTATAGTAAAAGTATTTTTTATTTATATTTTTTTTTAAATGTGATATATTATTTGATACTTATTTATTCCTTTTGTACTATTTAAAAATAATAAACAGTTGAATTATAAGTTGTATTTAATCTTATAATACATATTTTAATTTTAATAAAAATATTTTACTCTAACTGCTATAGCCTATACAGGCTGTTTCAAAACTCGCGTCTCAGAGAAAAATGTCAAGTAAGATAAATATTTCTAACCATAAATAAGGTAAACCATGGTGATATGGTGAACAAAAAAATTGAGCTCTGTAGAACACAAGAAATTGTTTATGTAAACAAAATAAAAATATAATTTTTTTCATAAAATACAGGGTGCGCCACAACTCGCGCCCCAGAGAAAAATGCCATATAAGGTAAGATACCAGGAACATGAAAAAATTTTATCTATAAAAATTTCAACCTTATGGGAGCTTAAATTTTGCACTTTCGTGCAATCGTTGCAATCGTGCAATCGTTTTACACGATTCACCGATCACCCTGGTTTACCCTATGAAAAAAAAGTTAAAAAAAATTTTGACATTCAGTTTTTTTATGTCTTATTAATGTTACCTATGATCTTATAAGTAAATGTTTTTTCATAATTAGTTTGTAGAAGTACAAAAACTTTGCCAGTAAAAGCCATAAATAATAAATTTAAACATAGTTAACGAGATACAGCTTCTTTGTTTTCTCTTCTAATAGCCTGCAGCAAAAAAACATGTAAAATTATTTTTCTATTAAAAATAAGAAGGGTCAAATTGCAAAATTTAAACTCTCGTGGTTTCTAAGTTTTTTTTTTAACATTTTTTACATGTTCCGATATCTTATCTTACTTGGCATTTTTCTCCAAAATGTATTAGAGTATTAGAGAGACAAGAAAAAAAAACAAATAATATGTCTCTAATGTGTCGCACAAAATTAAAAATCCGACGTCTTCACAGATTTACCGGCTTCTGCATTGTTTTAAACTGTTTATAAAAAAAACAATACAATGGTGAAAGTATAAAAAGTATAAAAAAAATTAACATCTACCACCCAAAATTGCTTTTTTTAGTTCACAGTAAGTGATAAGTCGGTAAAAAAGTTTTAGAAGAACAAGATTTTATGTAGGTATGTTTTGCGGCATATAATAATACATAGTTGATTTCTTATTATAACTGCAAATGAATCTTGAAAATTACTTTGTAAAGATAGCGATAGGCAACCTTTAATACCGTTTATATTATTCTGGGTAACGGTAAATAATTGTGATATTTGTCAAGTTAATTAGGTAGCAACGAAAACAAAGACTGTTTTTTAAATTAATATTTAAACGACCCAACAGGAATATTTTTATTTTGATATTTGATAACAGTGTTTTCAGTGTTGCTTATTGAACTTACATACAGGTGTCCCACGAGTAATAATGAGCCTGAAAAAATCTTTGATGCAACCAACATTACATTTCAAAGATAACGTGGATATTAAAATATTTTGTATTAATAAATTAAACATAGTGACCAAACAGCACTTCAACTTTAATTTATAAAATGTCAAACCTTGGAGAATTTGGTGAGAATTACTAAAATGTTGCCAAAAAGACCAACAAGATTCTCATTTATGAAGAATGTTTGAAAAACATTCAATGCGTATTTCAAAAACGAACATTTTTTTAATTTTCTTATTTTAAATTGGGACCCCTGTTTATTTTTATAACATTCGAAGCGGAACTAAAAAACGAATATTTTTTCTAATTAAATCTCAACTCCTAACACATCAAGAACGGTAAGTTTTTTTTGTGCGAATAATTTTTTTAATTTTTTTAAATAAAATATTTAAAAAATGTTCTAAAACGGCAAAGTATTTGCAAAATACTTTGCTGTTCTAGAACATTTTTAAATACAAACCGACTTAGCAACAATCAACAAAACGAGTAAATACAACTTACTGTCTTGGAAACAGAAGTGATAAACAATCAAATAGAGCTCAATCGCCCAAAAATAAATAAAAGTCGAAATAGTCGAGAAATAAAAAATTGCAAGATCTTTATTAAATTTAACAACAGATTCTTGGGTAACTTTAACCTCTGTGAATCACATTAACTTTTTAAATAATTATTACAATTAATAATATGATAACACTGTTATCGTTGACATGTGACAATTCTTATTTTGTCTCTAATCAAAATTTTTTTGGAGGAATGTATTTAGTAATTTTGTATTACTTGGAAATTGTGAGCTCTGAGAACGAGTCTGAGAAAAAAATAAACAACTAATTTTATTGCTTTTCTTAAAAATCTTATTAATCACAATTTGTATTATCAATGCGGATTTATATTTGTTTATAAAAAGTATTATAGATCAGTTTTACTTTGCATGTACAAAGTTAAAAACGCACTGTTTGTAATCGTAAGTATTATATGTTAATTACATACCCTATTCCAGTTAATTTGTTTGTGCGATATAATACAGGGTGATTCTTAAATAGACCGACAAAATTTTATCCTTGGTACTCGTAGTATCAAATGAGAACATGCTGGAAAAAATATTTAAAAAATTCTTTGTTTAAACGTTCTTCAAATAAAATTTATTAAATTTATTTTCCAAGTAAAGCGTACGCCACTGATGTGTTAGCACAGGTAGTGGTAACCATGGTATTAACGTACTTGACTATTGCAACAATTCATAAACGCCGTAAGTGGCACGGATCAAGGGGGTTTTGCCCCTAAAAGGTATAAACATAAAAAGGGTAAAGTTTGTCTCCATTTATCCTGAGGAAGATGTGATAAAATTTTGTCGGTCTATTTAAGAATCACCCTGTATATTGGCAAAATAAAAATATTATAGTCATAAATTGCTATATCTTTAGCTATGGGTCCTACTAATAAAAATCGGACTTATTTTTGAGTTTCATTGCCATGGGCATCGTTTGAAGGGGGCAAGATGGGGCATGTGCCCCCCCCCCTGGAAGTTAGCCTAAGACATTTTTCGGAATAAGTTTTATTTCGTTAGCGGTAAACTATTTTTTTTTTCAATTTTGTTGTAAAATCAACCATTGTGATATGTCATTTTAGTTGTCAAATGTGTTTAATTTTATCACTAGTTATAAAATATGACATCACGACCTACTATGATTTTGGAAAATTATTGAAATCACAGATTTTAAATTCGAATTTGATGCCTATGCTTTTCACAACCAAATTGGAAAAAATCTTGTACAAAACACGATTCAAAATGGCTGTTTTTTGCACACGTCTAGTAAAAAACACGCTCATTTTGCAACGTGTTTTTTAAACATTTTTTTAGTAACGTTTTTTAACTTTTTTATCATAGACGATTTTGGTTGAGAAAAACGAAATTTAAAACTTTTATTTCTTTAATTTTTTTATTTCTATTGATTATTGCTTTTTTGAATGTATTTTGAAAGAGTTTTTATTTTATATTTTGATTTCCAAGTGTTACATTTTTCTTAGTATTTATTAGTTCATGTTATTTACTGATTTGTGTTATTTTATGCTTAACTTTTATAATTTGTATATTTTTTTGTTTTTTATATATTTTTTTAACTTTTACACTTTTATACTCCAATTTATGGTTTTAGAGATTCCTGTCTTATGGTTTCATTTACAATTTCCGTTAGAAAAAAATATGGTTTTATGTTCCTATTTTGTATAACATGTTTTTGTGTTTGTAATAAAATATGTATTTTTAAACCGCGATGAGGTTGCCCCCTTCTAAAAAAATTTGTAACGACGCCCATGTTCATAGCCTTTCAGAAGAGAAACACTAAACTGATTTTTTTATACCTATAAATCTGTTTTTATCCTGTACCAAAATTTCATATATGAAAGACAAGATAAAATAAACATCTTGTACTAAAGACATATTAAAATTCTTTATGGCTGTTTGTCATACTTAATTTTTGGTTATACTTTTGAACATAAGTGACAATAAAAAAATTTCAAAAATAATCTTTACAATTTGTTTTGATTTCAAATATTTGGTTCTAATATAATTGCAGATGATGAAACGTTTTCTTCTTTGTTTGATGGTAGTGGCTTTGGTAATGCCGGTTTTAACAAAACCAACAGACGATGTAAAAACCTCATCGACCTTGCATAGTGGTGAAAAAACTGGTGGAGAAAATATGGACACTGCTGAATCCGCCGTCTTTCTACCTCGATTTACTTATAGAAGAACACAAAGTCAAAGATATAGATTCTAAAGTCTATGACTTCTCAAATTACAAGTAGGAGCTTCATATTTTCTATAATTTTGTCTTCATTTGTGTGTAATTACATGTTAATAAATAAATACTTACATTTAATATAAAATAAATATTTTGAACTTTATTTAGCTAGACTCGTGTTGTTGTTTTTGTAATAAATGTCACGACCATGGCCTCTTATGCAGCATCTGACAATCGCCGATACAGTTTAACATTAATTACAAGAATTTTTGCTAAAATAACCGAAAGAAAATGTGACTCCATCAGACTCCACCTTTTGTAAAGTTTAATCACCTTCTTGTGATAATTGAAACTGTATAATGCCGATGTCACTCGTGTACAAACAAACTGAAAAACCAGAATAAAGCAGTTCTTTGTTAACCTTCTTCTTCTAGACTATTTAAGGAATAAATTCGGACCAAACGAGGTACAAAATAATTAAAAGGTATATTGGTCACAAGATGAATAAGTTGATAGTGAATTTTAGAGTAACTTGCGCCAAAATAATTTTTTATCTTTGTTTGATTTGTATAATTAGTGGTGTAAAATGCAAAACAGAGACAAGAAAAAATAAAGCACTATCAGAATCGTTATCGCAGGTTATGGATCAAAGTGGGAATGACAATGATGAAATTTTGGTTACTGCTGAACAAGTGTTTTTGCCGAAATTTGCATCAAGAAGAAAATTTGCTTCGAGAAGAAAGGGACAAGTTCAAAGAATACAATATAATAAAAGAAAAACACCACAAAGCAAGCAAAATTATAATTACTGGGGGGGTTACTATTGGAGACCATGGAATTATTCAAGATTCTATTAGTTAAGTGATTTATTTATTTTTTTTTATGTTAGTAAGAATGTTTTTATCAAATAATTTTATTAATAATAAATATGTTATTTTTATTAAAAGGACTATTGTATATTTTTCTCGTCAACAGGAATATAACGATCCTGAAGTAGAAATAATAAAACACCTAACTTATCTACTCTTTAGGAATAAAATTTGTTTTGTTTAGTTTATTAACTTAATGATTAGTGTTAGTTTTATTACTAAAAACAAGGTTTTTATACCGAGTAGTCCGAGTTGTATCTGCCAATTGTAGATAGTAGAGGTCAAAAGAAGCCAAAATAACGGAACTTATCTGAATGATTATAGTTTTCTTTAATTTCATCATGTTTTGTTAAATTTGTTAAAAGGAACAGGTTACTATTGATGCAAAATTAACAACGGACTACAAGTTGAAAATTTGCCTTCAAGCAAGGACGAATCAAAGTTTTTGTATAAAATTTATGAGCAGTGATTTGAAATAAACTGACTTATAAATATCCTTCAGTTGCAGACAGTTTTTATCATCTGATAAATTGTTGACATATAACACATTTTCATAATTGTGTAAATATGTCGTATGATTTCATGTTCACAGTTTTAATTGATTAAAACATAGGAGTAAGAGGCTATCACAACAATGATAAAAATAAAAGGACTTATGACTATTACAAGCAAATAGCAACACGTAGTTTTCGTGAACTAGAAAATACTTTTATTAATTTGAAAATGAAGAGCTTAGTCGTTTCTGAGTTGCTAGCTAACAAATAAAGTTCATATTATTTTATGATCAATTCAAATTTAGGAGTACTACTTTAAAAACTGTACATTGTAACGGGTGTTTTTTTTAATTTGGCGTCAAAGCTTTCATAAAAGTTTGATTGTGGACGAACCATCGTATTGAAAGTTAATAGAGTTTTTGCAAAATTATATGTATAGTAAAACAACAAAAGATCAGAGATAAGTTCGTTCAAATAATACTGAAAAGTGAGATGTCAAAAAATCCTAGAAAAGAGCAAGAAACAACGTAATAATATTACTAAATTAAAGATTTTTAGAACAAAGAGTAAGTTAATATACCTATATAAATAAAATAGGTAAATGCGTAAACATACAGGGTGCGCCAGAACTCGCGCCCCAGAGAAAAATGCCATATGAGGTAGGATACCAGGAACATGGAAAAAATGTTAAAAAAATTTATCTATAAAAATTTCGAGGTTACTAAAGTTTGCACTTTGACTCTGTTTATTTCTGTTGTAAAAATAATTTTCCAAGTTTTTTTGCTATAGGCTATTAAAAGATGAAGCTGTATCCTAAATTGTAACTCCGTTCAATGTTATTTGTGGCTTTTATTGGCAAAATTTTTGTCCCTTTACTGAACAATTGTAAAAAAACATATACAAGATCATCATTATCATTAAATAGATATAAAAAAATGTCAAATGTCAAAAATTATATGTCAAAATTTTTTGCCAGATAGAATTTTTTAAACATTTTTTTCATGTTCCTGGTATGTTACCTTACTTGAAAATTTTCTCTGGGGCGCGAGTTCTGGCGCACCTTGTATAATTGTGTAAAGTTGTAAATGTAGGAGGACACTTCATAAAAGTAAAAACAAAAATGTTAAAAATTAATTGAAATGTAGGATAAATATGTAAACGTAAGAATGAAACAAATTGTATGTTAAAAATTAAGATAAACATTTTTCTTTATGGTAAAAGCAAAAGAAGATATTACATGCACTGCAAAATTTAAAAGAAAGCAGAGTGAGAAGTAAGGAGAAGGAAAATGATGGTAATTTAGCAATTTAAAATAACAAGTTTTATTTGTTCTTAAAATAAAACATTTTCAAACACTTTATATGTACAATAAAATTTGTAAAATTGTAGGCAAGACATTTTAGTTCATTTATAATCCGCTCTGTTTAGAAGAAAACCATTTGGGGCCTAAAAGACTTTCTTCTTCTGATAACATCTCTCTTGTTATTTTTTGTTCGGGGTGTCGATGCTAGGTTTGGATTTGTATACGTGATAAATCCGTTGCCAAAATTTGCATTGTTTGCCACAAATCTGTTATTAACTTGCCTTCTTTCCCTTTTTTGTCCTCTATTTCTTAGAAAATATTTGAGAAAATCGAAAGCTAATGGATTATTTCTATATTCATATTTAAGGTGATTGTACCGTCTAACAAAATTTGGATCAAGTGATCGTTCCTGGCGTTCTTCTAAGTTTTCTTTGTGATTGGGTAAAGAAAGTATTGATGTTAAAGCTATTAGAATTGTGGTTAATAATAAAAAAGTACTCGCTGCCTAAAAAAGTGATAAAATAAGATGTCTATATTATTAATTTACCATTTATGTACCATATTGCGAATTTTCACAACACAGAAACTATCTAGTTGTTACTTATGACGGGACTGATGTCTGAAAACCAAACAAAAGCTTTATATACCTTATAGATGAGATGTGTAAACGTAAAATATTAGTTTGCAAAAGTCGGTTGGTTAATTAATACTAATGTTCTCGAATAAACCAGCTATTCTTGTGTGTTGTGAGTTGACAGAAAGAATTATTTTTATCAAGTTTTGTACTTTCAAGTTCAATTTAATAGGTTGGTACTAACTTGAAAGATCAATAATGAACAATCATTTTCTATTTTAAAATGAGAATGAGAATTCGCTATTGTTTTACTCTTGATGATGTTTGATTAGTTTTACATATTTGTCCTTTTGTGTAAACTATAATAATGTCAGTAATGTAATCTTTGGCTCAACTTTTCTATTCCGTAAAACAGTAAACATAAGGGAATTTTTTTATTTGGTATAATTTTAATTATATATAGTATGTAAAAGAATTATTGATGTAGTATAGGTAATGTAGTTAGTACCAATAATGGAAAAATAAGATATTCTGATTCATCAAATAAATTTAATTTTAATTATGCAAAAAGGTGTTACGTGTTATTAAAAATGAATAATTTCTTCATTGCCTTTATAAAAAGTCACGTGACCTTTAGCACCAATACTTTTAAAGATTTTATAATCATATATCATAGAATCATATACAGAGTGCGCCAGAATTCGCGCCCCAGAGAAAAATACCATATAAGGTAAGATACCAGGAACAAAAAAAAATTATCTATAAAAATTTCGAAGTTATTAGGGTTTAAATTTTGCACTTTGACTCTATTTATTTCTGTATGAAAAATAATTTTCCAAGTTTTTTTGCTACAGGCTATTAAAAGAGGAAACAAGGAAGCTGTATCCTAAATTGTAACTCTGTTCAATGTTATTTGTGGTTTTTACTGACAAAATTTTTGTCCCTTTACTAAATAATTGTACAAGAACATATACAAGATCATCAGTATCATTAAATAGATATAAAAAAATGTCAAATGTCCAAAAATAAATGTAAAAATATTTTGACAGATAGAATTTTTTTCCATGTTCCTGGTATCTTACCCTTACTTAAAATTTTTCTCTGGGGCGCGAGTTCTGGCGCAGCCTGTATAGGTATTAGATATAATTTTTTAAAAAGAAAACAAAAATATTTTTTTACAAAACCATTTTTACTAAAACATAAACAAACAAAATATGTATAAAAAATTCATCCATTGCAAAAATAAAACAACAAAAAACTTACAACTAATGTAATTGAAAAGTATCAATGTTTGACTATCATTATGTTATGTAATTTCTTCTTAAAACTAAATCCAAACCTGGTTAAGAATAACGATAGCATTATCTCCAAACATGATTAATAATACATGGAAAGACAGATTATTGAATACAAAAAGCAACTTTTATTTTATTCAAGTTAGAATTTGTAAATAACATATAAGAATATAAATAAAACAATTAGATTTACTTAAGTTTGTTAAAAAATAATCGATTATTGTAAGTAATACTTCTTATATTCTGTTTAATTATAGAATTACTTAATAATACCACCTTAGTTTTCTTTTTGTCGTTTTCCTTTTGGAGCTTCTAGTCGGTTGAGATGTTCTCCTTGATCCTTGTCTAAAACTAATGAAATCACCATCGTTAGTATCCACTTGTCTTCTCTTTCTTTCAAAAACATTTATTGAATTGTTCTCTTCTCCATCGTTTAAAACGCTTAAATCGTTGAAATTTCGAGTGTCGAATTCCCGTTTCTCCCGAAAAATTGATATTTTGTTCAAAGTATTAATGTTGTTGGAAACTGGTAAGTGTGCAGTCACTGCCAACATTAGCACAGCTAATGATAACAGTATCAATGCGTTACTTGCCTAAAAAGTATTGTGTTACATTTTTCTCTAAGGTAAATACAAAAAACCTACTCACCATTTTATGGTTAGGTACAACCTAGTGGACAAAAACATATAAAATAACTTAAAGAATTAGGTGGAAGTGTTTTTATTCTTTTATAAACGTTAAGACTTTCAAACTTATTCACAGTTTAACGCTAAAAGGAGAAAACAATAAGTTCTACTTTCATCACTGCTAATTACTTACAGTTAGAGTAGATAATATACAGAAATAAAAAATTGGAATGGTCTTATTAATATCAAGTGACTAAATATATTTTTTATTCTTTAGTAAATTGGTTACAACCTTTTCGAGGAAGACTTTCAAAATGAAGCATATTGCGTGTTCAGTTTAAATTGGAAAGTAAAAATTTACATTCACACTATTTTTTCACGTTGTAAAAGTGGCATTCTGTACTCGGTTTTTAATGTTTGCTTTAATATCTATTTATAAGTACACAAAATAGGTTTTTATGGACGAGCCCTATAGCTTATGACTGAGTGAGCTTGCGAGCAACATAAATCATTAATTATAATACAATCAAACATAAGCATTGTGCCTTGATGACAAACTTAAAATTTTTGATTAATGTATTAATTAGCAACAATAAATGTGATGGAGACACATAGTCATTAGTATAAAAACACTTTATTATTATACATACAGGCTGATTAAGTTTTTTTTTTAATAATCTTAGGGATTCTATTTATTTATTTCCTTCAAAGTTTTTAATGTTTACTGTAAAGAACATCACTAATCGTTGGAACATTAAACAAATGGGAATTTAGAAAAAATATAATCACTTCCATGTAATGAGCTACAATAATTCCAAATTTGGTCATTAAAGGCGTCACGTGGTACAAATTAATGTCTGAATCTATTATATAAATAACAAAAGTTCATTAAGTTTTTCTAATTCGCTTGAAAATGTTACGTTTTGTCCACTATTTTTTACTTGTAAATAAATAAATCACTTTATTTTTTAATTGCTAACATATTTTTTAGGTATTTTGTGTAGCAGGTGTTGCTTTAGCAGCGCCACCAACACAAACTGAGAGTCGTTTTGGTTCTTTTGGAAGCGGAGGATTCGGAGGCGGACAATATGGTGGTAGTCAATTTGGAGGTGGACAATTCGGAGGTGGGCAATTTGGGGGTAGTCAAATTGAAAGTGGACAATTCACAAGTGAACAGTTTTCAAGTGGCCAGTTTGGAAGTAGTCAGTCTGGAGGTAGTCAGTTTGGAGGGGGACAATTTGGAGGTGGACAGTTTGGAGGTGGACAGTTTGGAAGTGGACCATTTGGGGATGTTGACTTTGATTATTAAATTTAATTAAACATATGATGTACACGAATAAATGTATCATATATAATAATTATAAACAACAAATGTACTTGTACACATAATTTCAATAAAAAAAAATTGACAGGCAACTGTAATTTGGTTTGAAATAACACTAAGCATCAGAAGATAATAAATCTCATAATACCATGTTTTAAAAACAAGCACAGTCTTAAAAAACTCAATGTTAGTGGTCTGGGAAATGATACTTCTGTAAAAAAAACTAATATGTTAAAGTTGTATAAACAGTAATAAGATTTATTTAAAAAAATCAATTTTTCGTTTTGAAGCAGGTGGGCCAAAGGGTGGGCCAGCACAATTTTTGGTGGGCCATGGCCCACTCAGACCCCCCTGTAGTTACGTGCTTGCATGCACTTTTTCATACAGAAAAATCATTGTGGATAATGACAGAAGTGGCAATGGCTATAGCAAGACTTATAATTTCAACTAAAATAAATTACAACTAAAACTTTTAAATTTCAGTTTCAAACGTCAGTCGTAATGACAATAAAAGCGTGGCTTACATTGATAATAAAAAAGTTAGAGGATACACATACCTTAGGTTACATAGCAAAAAATGAGCGTCATACATATTTGTCTCTGTTCTCTAAACAGAAGTACCTAACTAATCCCTCGGGAATTTTTGAAATGATAGCTTAATTACTTGTGCTATAATTTTATCACTTAATATGCGTTGTTTGGGTATAAATACCTACACACAATAAAATACATTCAGTTCTTTATTTTAGTGAAGAAGAAGAATTTTACTAAAATAAAAAACATGTCTCGCATCTTCTTTATTTTAACCTTGGTAAGAACATATTTTATTATCATTTTTTAAGTGTAACCAGTTTCATCGACTTTTCTAGACTTTTATTTCTATTACTGTAATATCGGAAGCGTCTGGGCAAATTTCCAATTTGTTTGACAGATTTGGTGCTGCAGCACAGACTCTTGTTTTTGGACAACACCACCAACAAAAATTTAACAATGGACAGAGCTATCAAACGACATTTAAACCTCCACTTGATCAAGAACCCAGAAAATAAAATTATTATTATTGAAACTATAAATCACTTGCCATTGTTTGAAAAAAAAAATTTTTTCGAAATAACTGATTTTAAAATGTAAACCGCATTATTCAGGATATACACTTACATACTTTTAGCTCATCATTCAATATTAATGTATACATAATGCCATATTTATCTTTAATTTTTTTTGTTAATTACACTGAAATTTAAAAATAATTACTTTTGCCTTTGGGTTCTTGTAGCGTATTAATAATGATATTTTAAATAAAACATTTTTGGAAATACACAAGTTTGTATTTTGATTTCAGTCACAAGTTAAATAAAATAAATTTGAAAGAAGTTACATGAAAATGTGCGGTCTTTTGTTGTAATAATTATTAATATTTGACATTTTAAAAATACTTTTTTAATGTTACTATTTTCAGGTTGCAGGTGCTAAACTTTTTGAAGGAGCTTCACCGTCAGAAGTACGTGTTAAACGTTTCGTCATATTCGACAGAATAAATGATGCCTTTCACATCATAACGGATGGTCGTAGTACCCATGATGTACCCAATCCAATTAATACTGCAAATAATAACCCACCTATTATGATGGATGACCCTCTTATTACTTACGATTAAACAGCAATAAATATGTTACACATAACTTTAGACAATTATATAAGTACTCATAAATAATCTTGGTTTATGTTATCGGCAAATTAAAAAAAATATAATTCACTTATACATTATAAAGCTATTATTTTGTAAGACTACAAAATAAAGTTTTAAGTATAATGTTACTAAAATTATTTTTGACTAATATAATATAGCGATTAAGACAGCAAGAGTTTAATATTCGATAGTTTAAAATTCGAGTGACCTTAGGGAGTTGAAAATTTTGTATTTTTTAAAAAGAAAATTAACCTGTTCGAACATTCTTGTCAGAATAAAATATGTTTAGTTTTAATAAATAAGATTATTCCATAATTTTGCCGCTCACTGTATAATAATTGTCATAGATAAAAAAATTAAATTTGTGTGTTAGAAAAAAATAGGCTCTTTTTCTTTAGGCAACATCACTATATCAGTGTCGTGGTTGACCTTAAGGTAAATCACCTGTGTACGTATAAGTCTACAATTAATAAATTAGAAATACAGGTGTTCCGTCTAAACTCCACAGTAAAAGTATTGGGAGTTCGAATAATCATATTTGTTTGAAAATTGGTACATAGCCATAATGCATTAAGTCCTCCTAAATGAAAATATTTTCAAGATGGCGGCACTTTCGGTTATACCGGAAGTCGGTCTCAACTTTCTTATTTTAAATGGAAAGCTATATTTTTTACTGCGTTTTTGGATTAATCGGGTTATTTTAAGGGCGTTTTTATCAGCTTTCTTTATACCTAAATTTAGCCGTTTTTGAAATATTTGGAGTTTTTCAAAATTTTTTGGATCTGCACCTTCCACTTTAAAAATCGGTAACTCTGCTATTTTTTAAAATTTTGAATTCGTTTTTTTGCCGTTTGAAAGAGAAAGTTTAGATCCTTCTTCCGGTGTTTTCAAATTTTGAAAAAAAAAAAATAACAAACCATAAAATTTTAAGGTTACTTTTGTAATAATTCAAATACCCATAACTCAATTTTTCCCAATTTTTATTTTACTAAATGGAAGAGAATTCTGCATCGATCTGTATTAACATTCCCTATACCTACCTAAATTTAATAATTTATGGTGACTTTTTGTTAAGACTGCCGAAAATCTATTACTAGCCACATCCGTTTTCGTATAGTTTGCCCTGGAAATCAAAAATGTCAAAATTGTGTCTCAATAAACGTCGACAGTGCCAAAATATGGAGAGTCAAAGATACTCAAACTTAGATTTAATTAATTTATTTTGTATTTATGGAGAGTGTAACAAAATTATCATGTCGTTCATTAAACAAAAATAAATTTTTCTTACTTGTTAGTTTTAAATAATGATCGCATCAATAATAATTAAGTTTGCATAACTTTGATTCTCCATATTTTGGCACTATTTGTCAAATCACTGTCGACGTTTATTGAGAAATAATTTTGACATTTTTGATTTCCATAGCAAACTATGTGAAAACAATTAAATTCTCTTCTAGTTAGTAAAATAAAAATTGGGGTATTTCATTTAAAAAAATTGAGTTATGAGTAATTGAATTATTACAAAAGTAACCTTAAAATTTTGGGATATGTTATTTTTTTTCCAAAACACCAGAAAAAGGATCTAAGCTTTTTCTTTCAAACGCCAAAAAAAAACAAATTTAAAATCTTAAAAAACGGCAGAGTTACCGATTTTTAAAGTGGAAGGTGCAGATCCAAAATTTTTTGAAAAACTCCAAATAGTTTAAAAACGGCTAAATGTAGGTATAGGGAAAGTTGATGAAAACTCCCTTAAAATAACCCGATTGATCCAAAAACGCAGTAAAAAATATAGCTTTCCATTAAAATAAGAAAGTTGAGACCGACTTTTGGTATAAGCGGAAGTGTCGCCATCTTGAAAATATTTTCATTTATGGGTACTTAATGGTTTATGGCTATGTACTAATTTTCAAATAAATACGATTATTCCAACTCCCAATACTTATAAAGTGGGGTTTAGGCGAAACATCCTGTATACTGTCAAAAACATGGTTTATCACACTTGTGGTCACATAAATTTATAAATAAATACAGACTAGAATAAATTCCACATAAACAATTAACAGGTTATCACATTATCCTTCTACACTCACAAGCGATAAACACTCTTTTAATGATATTAAAAAAATATAAAAGCTTCCAACTTCACTCAATTCCATAGTTCTTGTTATTATCCGTTTCAAAGCAATTGTTTCACAATGAAAACACTTGTAAGTTTTATATTTTTTCAGCGTATGTTATGTTAACTTTCATATTTTAGGTCATTTGTCTTATTTTGTTGGTGGCTGTGTCTGCAGCTCCTCGTCCTGACCACCACACTGGGCACGGTGTTGGCGAGTCTGCCCATCATGGCAGTAGCGGTAGCCACCAAGGAGGACTGATCGGAGGAGGCACTCATGATTATGGCACCCATGGTACACATCAAGGGGGTCATCAAGGAAGTCACCAAGGAGGTCTAATTGGTGGTGGAACTCATGATCAGGGAACGCATGGCGGTCATCATTAAATGTAAAATTATATGTTGTTTGGTAAATAAAACGAATTTAATTGTTTTTGGTTTCATTTTTTGACTCAGTCAGTAGATTTGTAAGTTCTTATTCTTATCTTGACCTTTCTGATTTGGGTCACTTGGAGTCAATTCTTAGCACTGTTTGTTTGTGCAAATTATGTAAATATGCCTAATCCAAGAAGTGGAGTGTGTTTTTCCAAATATACTACAATAATTTGGTACCCGAGAAAGAATCTTGTTAAAAATTTGATTAAAAAAAAAGTTTTTTATAAAAATACATAAAAATAAAAAAATCATACTAAACCACTTTACAAATTATTATTTTTTAATTTATAAACTAATTTTTGGAAACAACAACAGTAGATATGTACATTATGTATGTACAACTAACTATGTGTAAAAGCACCAATAAAATTCATACTCTTCTTCAACCGCAATTCAATCTTCATACAAAGTTACGAATTTAGAAATGGTGTACATAAAAAACATTTAGGATTAATACATGTTTATACGAACAAAAAAAGTATTCAAAGAGTTTTCAAAGCTCGAGAAGTTGAATTAGACATTTATTCTCAAATGTCAGAAAAATAACGCTTTTATGACTAAATGATACAAGTAAAAGTTTTACCTTTCAGACATGGAGTAAAAATACTATTTTTTCGCTTAAGCGTTTTTCACTATTACCTGACATTTATGACTACACTACTTATTCACTTGATAAATCAATCAACACTTTCGAAAATCTCAACATTAATTTTGAAACTGACTCGTGACGTTTGTTATGATTTGATAATTATTGACATTAATGACATTATTGTGTTGCTCCTTCCTCCATCTGAAAAAGTTTGCGAATAACATAGTATTCCAAGTAAATAAAAAGTATGGAACCAAACGTTTTTTGCTTAAACTATTTATTTTTTTGAAAAACTAAATGATAAAGTACCATAAAAATGTGATGTTTTATTATTACGAATAAAAATTTTCGAAACTTTATTTTGTTTTTGAGTTTTACAAAAAAAATATTTTTTTTAAATGGCAACCCACTATAAAACCATTTTTCTCATGAAGGTTATGATCTAACGATTACAACTATCTACTTTATATTTAATTTTTTCAAAAGAAGATTTTTACAAAAATCGCATTCCTAACTCAAAAACATAACAAAATTTTATTCTCAAAATGCGATCACATTTTTTATATTACTTTAATTTATATTAATTATTATTTTCTGGAAACAAATGATCAAAAAAATTGCTTGGTTCCATACTTTATATTCACCGTGTAGGTACGTTATTTGGAGTCAAGGGTTTATGTGGCTCGGCAAAATAAACGTTCAGCTTCGCCACATAAAATATCACTTTTACTCCTAATAACATAATGTCCTAATAGCATGTCAGTGTAATGCAAAATGCATGAAAACAATTGAGACATTGAGAATTAGAGTGGTCTGACTAATATTAGGTGAAATTCCTACAAAAATTAAAAATTTCTACTTGTAAAATTTTATTTTATTTCAAATTCAATCTTTTACCGTATATATTTTTTACATAATTAAAACGATTGGTCAATGTTTTACTGAAAATTTGAACAATAAGCAGTTGGTCTGAAAGTAAAACTAAGTTTAAATTTTATGAGATAGGCTACTCTAATTTCAAACGCCTCGGTTATGTACATATCTATGAATATTAAAAAATGCAATTTCCATTTTTGTTTCTTTTTCTTATGGAAAACTTTTAAATGTAATAAAGAAAAATTTACAGTTGGAGGACAACTTGCCGGCAAGAATAAAAATTGTTAATGTGAAAATTGATTAATTTAGTCTACAATAGAGTTTTTAATATGTTATTATACATATTTGATTTGACGAATTATTTAGTTTGTAGCCATAGCCATGTTTAAAATGAATAATGGAGCCCTACAATAGTTAGAACGCTTATTAAAAATAAAAACTTTACAAAAAAAACATAAAATGTAAAATTATTTATAACTTAACTTTCGTTTTCTTAAATATTGTCATGAATTGATTAAAAATGATGCTTTTGTTAGATTTAACCAATCTTAACTTTTCAAATAAACTTCTTAAATTTATTGTAGTATATAAAATAAGAAAATAATAAGGCCTTTTGGGGTGTATTACAGAAGTAACATTTCATTAATACTAAATAATCTTAGAACAGCCTGTCTGTACAAGACACATTTGCAGCATTTTTATTATTTAAATACAGTAAAATTTCTCAACAACGGACACCGATGGGGAATCTTTAATTGTCCGTTGTGAAGAGGTGTCCCCAAATGGGAGGTGTGCAAAATTAATAAAAAAAATGAAAACCTTTTTTTATTCAAAATAACAAAATAAAGTAAGAAAAATACAAAGAGATATTAAAAGCATTACAAAAAAAAGTAGAGGAAAACATATTTAGGTATTTAAAAAAAATCGTTAATTTTTGTTTGTTTAAACCAAAAGTTCTTTTGATTATGTTTTTGAAGTCCATTACTTTAACTAACAAGTTTTTCTTGGAGTTATTCTGTATTCTGCAACTCATTAATGAAATCATTGAATCTTATATAAAAGTTCATTTATAAAACAGTTGACATTTACTGATAAAATTATTATTTTTTATTTATATTACTTATTACTGAAGTGGGTAAGTAGGTGGTAATACAACAAAAACATTTAGCTGTACACTGCTGGTTGTATTTTTGAGGACGAAATGGCATCTCCATTTTATTTTACAAATTCCATGGTCGTAACCGTGAGATCAGCACCAGTGGCGGAGTGTTTTTGTTTGTACCTCCTTTAGAGTAGACTTTGGTACCTGTTTTAGAGTAAACCCCTCTGTCGGTCTGTCCGTTGTAAGAGGTAAATTTATATGACATTTATGGGTCCGTTGTAGAGAGGATTTTTCACATTACATTCCTATGTATTACTCTGTAAAAAAAGTATCGGGAATTTTCGATTTAAAGAGTTCACGTAGAAGATATCTTAATAATTATTGTTTGGTATATTGGTACAACCATACTCTCCTACCAAGTCAAATTTTACCTCTATAGGTCATGTGGTTCATTTAAAATCATTTTTACCATAACTTGTGGTTAAGTCAGACTTGCGATTTTTCTTTATGGATTCCACAACCGATCAGAGAATTTGTTTGAAATTTTGTGTTGCCCACAAAAATTCGTGTAGTACCTAAATCTTTGAAAATTTTGTAAAAAACCTTTGGGGACTCAAGTATGTCAAAAACACAAACATATGAGTGGTACAAAACATTTCAATTGGGCCGGAAAGAGTTCACCGATTTTTCTCGTTCTGGACGATCGTCCACAGCAAAGACGGTGGAAAATGTTAAAAAAAATCAAAGAAATGCTGACTGCAAATCGTCACTTAAGTTTAAGAGTAACATTATTTAGCCGTTATGAAATGTTTGTAAAAAATATTCGCTGGAAAAGGCCAGATTTTAGCTAAAAACGCAACAAATGGCATCATCGTATTCAGCTATGGTAGAATTCTTTTAATTTTACCCGAATGTCATAAAACTTTGTTGTCTCTCTCGCTCTTCAAGTAAGTAGGTAGGAGTAAGTAAGATAAACGTTATGCCACTCTCTGGTCTTTTGTCTTTCTCGCACTTAGGTCGTTTAAAAGAGAGATGTTTTCTGGCATAAAATCCAAGAAAAGCTGTTGGAATATAATCAAATCGTCTCATTTTGTCTAGAAACCGTAATTTTAATACTTATTTGACAAAATACATTATTTTGCAAGGTTTTATTAAACGAAAACAAAGAAATGTGTGTTTATTCGTCGTTTCCGGCCAAAACAAGACTATTTTGATTAATTTCCAATCGTTTTGGCTGAATTTTAGGCCAGAAAACTCGGCAATTTTGCTCGATGTGAGCACAGAAGAGTGTTTATTCGTCGTTTCTGTTCAAAATAAGACGATTTGATTAATTTCCAATGCATTTGGCTCAGTTTTAAGCAGGAAATCAACCTAAATCAAAGTATTACAACAATATAATAGTTTAAATATTGGTTCTCTTTCAAAATAAAGCAATTTGAGTTATTTTTAATTCAATATTGATCGATTTTTATACAGAAATAATTCAAAATTAATGTATTTTATAAATATAATTGCTTCAATCTTAATTTTAGGCTGAAATAAAGCAATTTGTGATACTTTGAATCGATTTGGCACGAGAAATTGACAATTAATGAATGGATGTTTAATAAAATAAGCAGACTGTTAACATTTTGTTTTCCTTGAAAACATACAAGACTTATTAATTTATTAAAAAAGTAATAATAATAATAACAAATTTTAGCTTAGTGGCGTCTCATAGTTTGAGAACGACTGGTGGTCCCTCCTATTTTCAGCTACGCTTGACCGTTTGCATTTTGTTTCACTCATTCGCATAGTTACAACAAAGACAAAACTATTAGCGCATGAGATTGTATTATTTGACACAGTTTTACGATAAACGGGAAAAATTAAAAAAATATTACTATAACATGGCCCTATGTGACGTTTTCCTGTTCCTTAAACTTGAATTGTCCCGTCCCGCAAGGAAGGCGTTTTGAATCTATAAAATACATAAAACAAAATTCGCAGAAACAACTGAAAGCTGTTTTTTGAGAATTGTTTTGATGATTGAGTTAAACATTGGCATATGTGTGTCGCTTCAGATGGAGTTTAGTTTGAAAAAAATCAAATAAAAATTGATCAATAATAACGTACTACTATTTTACTTAAATTTTCCCGGTACTTTTTGTACAGAATGTATTAATTACGTTCCTACAAAAATGTCCGTTATCTAGAGGTGTCCGTTAAGGGAGGTTTTACTGTAACAAATATTAATACCATGAGATTACTGTAACAAGCCTTACGTATTAAATTTATTAGTTGAAAATATTTACGAAAATGAAAACATATCATTAAAATAATAATAATAATTTGACTGTTTATTCATAAAGCTTATGTCAAAAAAATTAAAATAAAAGAGATTTGTAGGTCAAAATTATTCCAACAAGATATTCCAAGTAATCTTTGTAGATTAATTATTTAATAACAAAACATTCGTAACCAACGATAATTTTCTTATCACCTATCATCGTCTTATATAAAGCTTTGACAAGAACACCACTTTGTAGTTGTCACCAAGATAGCAAGTCAGACTCTCTGCAAAAATGAAATACTTCGTAAGTAAACAATTTATTTTTTGGTAGGTATTGGAAGTATCTACTGTTTTTCTTTGTAGGTAATCCTCTTAGTTTTGGTCGTTGCTATTTCGGCCACCCCTTATGGCGAAAATGAGCGTCGTGGAGGAAGTCTAGGCCGTCAAGGACAGGGTAGTTTCGGTAGTCAAGGACAGGGTGGTTTCGGTAGTCAAGGACAAGGCGGTTTAGGTCAAGGAGGACGTCAAGGAGGAACATTCCGCGAAGGAGGACTTGCCAACAGTCAAGGTGGTGGTCGCCATGGCAACATTGGGGGATATCCAGGCACTTACCATGGAGGCAGAACCGGTGGCGCCCATCAAGGAGGTTATCAAAGCCACGGTTACTAGATGTATTAAAGTAAAATAAACGCTACAAAAATAATCTATTGTTGTTTTTCTTTTGTTCTTTGATTATTCACGCTGTGGATTCATTCATTTTTTTACAATTCGGCACACTAGTCATCAGAAAAAGGTTGGAATAAATCACCCGTAAAGGGTATCCTCTTGTCTCTATTTAAGGACTCGCTGTTTGATGTATTATTTAAATGTGTTTGATTTAGTTTGAGAAGAGGTAAAATGCGTCAATACTTTGTAAGTTGAGCAAAAATGATGTCGTTTTATCTAAAAATTTATTTAATTGACAGGTTATTTTATCGTTGGTGGCTATTGCTATAGCCATTCCAGCTGACAACGTGAGAAAAACCACCCAAGTCCGCAGTAGAAATACTGAAACTCGCCAACAATCTGATGAAAATCATTCCGAAACTCCTGATCCCGAAAACGCTTCAGAAATGACTAAGAAAATTCTAGAATGCCGCGGTATTTTACAACAAGCAGGAATGATTGATTTGAACCAAAAAAGCAAACCAACTGAAGCACAGACAGAAAGCGAAACTGAAGAACCGAAAAAGATGGAGGAGTCGATGATGAATAACCGAAGAAGTGGGAGGAAATTTTAATGGTACTATGACGACGACTTTGTATTTTTTATTATGATTATTGGACTGTAAAATATTTTTGTAAGTACTTATTGCTTTATCAGTATTGGAGTTATTGTGCGTACCTAAAGATTATACTGTATGCATAATAAAAATTGATAAAAATACCTTTGTTTTCTTTTCATTTCCTCCAATTTGTGCTCTTCTCCAACCTTCGGAATTTGCATAGATAGAAACATAATTAAGGAAGGAATAAGTATAAAAGACACCACTTATAGTTAGCTTCTTTTGCTCCAAGATTTAATATGTTTTCCAAGAAGGTTAGTTATTAATTATTTTTCTGTTTTTATTTTTATTAATAACAATAATTTTAGATTATTATTATTATTACTGTTTTTTTAATCACCATGGTTTTTGGTATAAAAAACCTTAAAAAGGTAACAAATTCTACTTAATAATATTAAACATTAAGTAAGTACTGCTTTTTAGAAGGAGGAAAAATTAATAGATGCAGTTAGCACTGTGAATGAAGTGCGTGAAGGTATGTAAATTATTTTTGTGTTTATTTCCATTTATTATTATTACTTAATTACTATTTTAAGCAAATATTAATAACGTAATTTATAGTTTCCTACTTTTTTAGCACACTGTAGCTACTCATGCAGTCTATAGTTGTTATTATTTCTTTTTAATGTGTAGTATTTTTTGTTGCAGAAAAATCATTTGCGATTGATGGATTTTCTGACCCTTTTTATTTACATTACAATGGATATTATCCTCGAAGACATTCTTGTAATTTTCATAGACCGCATGTTTATCATCCCTACCATAACAGACCCTACTTCTCAAGAGATATTGATGCTAATAAGAAGTAAAAAATACTTACTGCAGGGTGGTAACAGTATTTTCTCAATAGTATTAAATAGGTATTAAATACAAAAATGCATAAAACTAGGTATATTTTTATGATATGTGGTATTAGACAACCCACAACCAAACAGATGTATAATTTGCTGCATACAAAAGTTTAAAAAATAAAACAATTTTAAGATTTCTACACTTGGTTTTTAATTTCTAGTTTTTCCAATTTTTTGTCCTTTTGACATAAATAAAATTTTTAATTTGCCACCGATATTAAATTAGGTACCTATTTATTGGTATATAGGTACTCGTAGTAGGGAAAAACTCGTTTTTTTTGGTCATTTGAAGATAAAGATATTTTTATTGGCACCTATGTTTTGTTTAAGGTACATACCTACACATTCTAGTCCCGTGCATTTAACCTGCAATAGAAAGAAAACAGTGTTTCAGTATAAATGTGGTTTAACATCTGAAAATAACAATTTAAATGATAACAGTCTCAAAAAATTACATGTTTTATAATCCTAAAAAATAATCTTGATACCTACCTTCCTAATTCCTTTTTTGATTTTCAATTTTCGATCTTCTTACACGAGTACATATTTCGATAACCTACGATTAATTTGAAATATGAATAATTAATAAAACATACGTAGGAGTAATTGCCTACATTCCTACAACATATGAACTAGACGGTGTTGGATTTTTACTTAAAACTCCTAAAAGCAAAAAAGAACAATAAAAATGTATCCAAAAACTGAAAAGCTATTATTGATAGAAGTTTATGCAGCTTCAAATTGAGAACAATAAATAACACACAAAAATAAGCAAAAGACGATTCAATTTAATTATTGTACTGTACACAAAAATTAAATACTAGATGTTTAACCCACGTTCTTCGTGTTCTTAATAAAACCTGCCACCATATCCCCCATTGTTGCCATACCCACCACCATAACCACTACCGCCACCGTAACCACCATATCCTTCATAACCACCATAACCACCGTAACCGCCGTAACCACCGCCATATCCACCACCGTAACCATTACCGCCACCGCCATATCCACCATATCGACCACCGTAGCCACTCCCGTAACCTCCATATCCCACACCCGGCCTGTAGGCACCTCCATAATAATTTCCATATCCTAAACCTGGTCTATAGCCGCCTCCATAATAACCTCCGTTTCCCAAACCTCCCCCATAACCATTGCTTCCATAATCTCCAAGGTAGGGAGCACCATGTCGAACTTGCGATTCGTAACCTCCAGGATACCCACCATAACTACCTCTATTTTTATCGCTATAACCCACTCCATGACTAATAGGGTAGTTTCCAGTGTACCTCCAGTTGGCATCTTTTCCAGAAAATACCACTCTGTTGCCTTGGTTGTATGGATAATATGATGGATTTGAATATGATGCAAACGGATAAGCGTGAGGGGTTGATATTGCACTTGCAATCAATAAAATTGTGAATAACATCTGTAATTGTTATGCAACAATGATATGAAAAAACAAATTGTTGACAAACTTACGATTCGTTTTTTTTGTAAAAACTTCCGTCTTCACGCGTTTTAACAAATTTGTTTATTAAAACTTTTCCAATGTGTATAACTACTTATAGGTGAGCGAACTCGTGAATTCTACTGACTCGCTTTTAAACTAATAAACAATTTTTTTAAATGGAGCAGTAACGATGAACATATCGTTGTTTTTGTAATAGGTCGAAAGTCAAAATTTGCAATATAGTGAAATGAATAATTGCGGGTCAAATCGATCATTAAATGCACTAATATAGTATTTTTAAGAGAGCCAAAACTATTATCTATGGTTTTTGATAAGTGACCTACTATGATAATTTGGCACAATTCAACAATAAATCTTAAATATTAAATTTGGGATAACAAGATTTACGATACTTGTAGTTAGTAAATACTGAAAGAGTTTATAAAATAACTGAAATTACATATGTGAATGTATTTTTTTATAAGGTGGTTTAACTTTTACTATTTTTGTGATAGTTATATTATTATTATAAACAATTTGTAAGATTGGTCATACAATATTGCGTTTTCTCGGTGCTTTGGAAAATTTAAAAGTATTTACGCATGCAGCTTGTTAAATAAAGTTAAATAATTATTGAAGAAATAACCGTAAGTTTACTGAATAAAGGAAGAATTTTGTTCAGTACTAATTGTTATATTTAAGTAAATAAAAATACATTTTCATCTGGAATGTCCAAATTTTAATAAATGGCCTTGAATTTTGTTAATGTGTCAATTGCAATATCAATAAAGCTAATATAAGTATTACTACATCCCTGCTTTTTTTCATTAATCTTGTGAGAAGAAAGTTGTGCATTTGATTTTTTTAACGTTCTCTAATTACAATGATATTCTACCACGTTTTATTTAAGGTTTATTTTAAATATTGTATTGTATGAAAATGTTGATAACAAAGTGTTTTAGGTATTCCTAGTTGTGTGCATTTTTACTGCTTTTTCCCTATGTGTACCAACACCAGATCCAGCACCTGAGCCTCATAGAGGGTGGGGCAGAGGTTGGGGAGGGGGTTGGGGTCACGGGGGATGGGGACACAGGCCATGGGGAGGTTGGGGATACGGTGGTTGGAGGCCAGGAGGTGCAATTATCATAGTACCGGTTAGAAGAGGCTGGTGGTAAACTTTAAATACAATCGTTTTAAAAATAGATTATGTATCTTGTCTTACTGCATTAAAAATGTCTTATTATTGACAACATATTACGAAATTTTATTGAAACTTTTCTAGACCTTCTCCTTTACCTACCACATTGTGTTATAATTTAATTATGACCATTTTAGTAGAAAATGTGTTAAAAGTTTAGCAAAAACAAAACTGACTCGTATTTTTATTATTTACAAAAATTATTAGTTCTTTACAAAGCTAAAAATAGAAATATCTGCTTATTGGCCAACTTTTGCAAACGACTGTTTTTTTAACCAATAAACCAATAAGATTTCAATTCGAATAAACTCATTGGACAGCTAATTCGGGTAAATAACCTTGACAAATATGCCTCTCCAAAGTTTACATACTTTTCTTGCACGATAAAACTGACAAATCTTAGTTTTACAACAGAGAAGAAAAATGAATGTTCATTCAGTAGCACAAAAGGTATGAATGATATTAATATTATTGTTTTCATATAATTGCAGTTTGTATTCACAGATTTTACTTTTGCTAATTTTTGCAAGTTTATCGTTTTGTAATCCTCGTGGAGGAGGAGGAGGAGGACATGGCGGAGGATTTGGTGGTGGACATGGTGGAGGTTTTGGTCATGGAGGCATAGGGCATGGAGGTTTTGGACATGGAGGTTTAGGACATGGAGGCTTTGGACATGGTGGTTTTGGACATGGATCTTGGGGTCATGGATACATTGGTGGTGGAGGATTTGTTATACCCCCGTTTAGAAGATATCATCGCAATCATCGAAGAATTGGAGCTTTTGGATTTGGGTTAGGTTCTTAAGAAATTAAACATCTGTGTTTAAAATATTTTTAATTTGAAATATTTTTTTTGTTTTGTAAGTAAATTTTGTTTTCTTATTATTGATACTACACAATTAGGCAATCAAGGGCGAATCCAGGGGAGTGGCCCAGGGAGCCAGGGCCTTCCCAAACTTACCACCAAAAGCTTCAATTTTTTATTTTTAAGTTTTAATATAAAAACCTTATGAGTGAAGTTTTTTAAATAAAAACATTAGAATTCTTTGTAAATCACACCTATGAAAACAAAGACAAACATATACCTAGAGATCAAAATAATTTGTAATCAAGTCATCTTTGCATCTTATGTCTCTTTTTTAACTAACTGCACGTGAAACGTCAAATAAAATGACAAGTCGAAATAATAAAACCGTTCTTTTTTGAAGGTAAATCATAAATTTAGTTATTAAAATCATCATCTTTTTGATCATGCCATTTTACCTTTCGACTTGTCATTTTATTTGACCATTCACAGACATACGCACAGGACATACATTTTCGGATTCAACGACTCGATTACAAATTATCTTGATTTCTCGATACTTACTTGGTTTTTACCAATTTAAAAAGAAATCATCAATAGTAACTCATCAATTGTACTTTTTTGGGCCAAATCTTAAAAAGGTCCTTATTTGTTTAAGCAAATTTGATAAAAAAAATCATTCATAAAGTGAAAGATACAGTTTTAAATCAACTTGAAAATTTTGTATTTTTTTTAATTGACGAGAATTTTTACCAAAACAAAACATTTTCAGTTTTAATAAATAAGATTATTCCATAATTTTGCCGCTTACTGTATACATATACCAAAGTAAAGGTTTCATTTTACACCTAACCCTCATTATTCTAAAAAAAATTTAGAAAAGCCTCCCCCAAATTAATTCCTGGATCCGCCCCTGAAAGCAATGTAGAAACGTAGAAATGTATACAAAAGAGCAGAAATAGGTACTTGCTTAGGACTCGGTAGCCAGTGGACAGGCAGGGAAACTTAAGTTTCAGTCTTGGTTCTTTTTTCTTTTGCTAGTGTTCTTAAATAAATAAAAAATGCAATAAGTGTAACGAACGGTCCACTATAACACAGTTAAAAAAACCCAACCTTTTTAAAAAAAGTTAAAATATAAGAACGTTAAAAATTACTAAAATCAGTAAAGAAGTAGATTAAAAACACTAACTTATAGATTTTTTAAGAACTTAGAAAAATGCGTAAAACATTGTTGGTATTAGTTTGAATAAAAAGCCTTTTAATTTTTTTTTGTAATCATAAAAATGGTCGATCAACTGTAGAAATATCTTCGTTCCATGCACGATGTAATCTAAAAGTAAAGGTAGTGAGACCAAACAATTATAAAGGCAGTTATTAATCTAAAGGAATATTTTGTAAAAACGTGTTATACAATTCTTTGTGTAGGTGTCAAAAATTTGTGAAATATTTAATTTTTGCTGGAAATTCCGTCGGACATATGAGTTCATAACTTGTTTATAGAAAGTCTTTAACAATAAATAACGTTAATTTAAATTTAGGTACTTAGATTGAAGAAAAATTCCCATTAGGAAACTCATATTCAATGTCAATATTTGAGTATTTCCCAACATCGTATTGTACTCACACATATCACCTATGCTTATTACGAATGCGAGAGTAACCCATCGAAAGTGTGAACTTGCACCGACTATTGTTCGGATTAACCCATGCTCGTAACCTTGAAGACCGCGAAAGAGATGATATAAAAGTTATGTCAGATATTAACCCATTATTCTTCTCGTTTGGCTAGTGTAGGTGTGTGTGTCGGCAAAAATGAATCTTCAAATTTTCAGCTTAAAAGTGAGTCAATTGTATAATATTTAAAAAAAAACAAAATATATTTTTTATACTTATTACAGTCCCTCTTGGTTTTCTTCGTCTTGGTGGTTTCGGCATTAGGCGCACCTGCTCCAGCTCCTTGGGGTCATTGGGGCGGTTACGGACATGGAGGCGGCATAACCATTATCGCTGTTAAGAAAATTGGTGGCTATGGCGGATATGGATACCCGCACCATGGATGGGGAGGCGGTTATGGGGTCGGCTACGGTGGCGGATATGGCGGCGGATATGGAAAAGGTTTTGGTGGTGGTTTCGGCAAAGGCTTCGGAGGCGGATATGGAGGAGGCTACGGAGGTGGTTTTGGAGGCGGCTACGGTGGTGGATTCGGAGGAGGGTTTGGTTTTGGAGGAGGATTTGGTGGAGGATATGGGAAATAAATCTTCCACAAATGTATATAGCTAATTTGTACAAATATGTAATTAAGAAATCAGCGTGTACGTCCGATTGTGAACTGTAATTTTTTATGATGACCCACTTAAATACATTTTTTCGTATATTTTGGTGTCGTTGGGTTTCTACTACCTTTCCGGCTTTCCACGCAAAATCGCTGACCTTACGACCTTAATAGAAAGTATAAAATGAAGAAATTCATTAGATATTACTTTCAGTCGATTATCGTTTAAGAATTTTACTAGGTGTATTTTTTCAAGTGCATGGAACATGGTCGCCAATGAGGTAATGATTTTTGTTATTATTAAATAATTATTATTAGTTACTACTTGCTGTGTACCGTCTGATTCAAGTTTTACGGTCTAGCGCTATGCAGGCAAAATGATATTAAACAAATAAAAAAAATCAAAATGATTTAGTACATGGCGGACAATATAATTGCGTACATTGTAAAAATCCACTAATACATTTTTTCTAATTGATTCATTGTATGAATTTGTCTTCTTTGAAGTTTCAAAGTATTTTTAGAAAAGAGGTTATACTCCATTCTTGTTTTCATCTTTTCTTCACTCTTAAAATTCTGTTAGTCGGCAACAGTTTTTATGCTATAGTCGAGGCTATAGCCCTCCTCCAGTTTAGACAATATAAGAATTTTTTGGTTTGAGTAAGTTTTGACATTTTCACTGTTTGACACTGCCAAGGTCTATGTCATGCTATAATCCCCCTTAATACAGAAAAAAAAAATGGTGTACGCAATTTTATTGTTGCCAGTGTACCTACATTGTGGTAAAAATTTAGTAGGTCTAATATGTTAGTACCAGTAAGTAAGTGCACAAAGTGGCACCGTTTAAAAGTTAGAGGACGTCAATGAAATTATGTCTTTTTTTGTTTAAATTAATATAATTACCTTACTGTTAACACAAAGATACATAAAGAAACTAAAACCTTAAATCATTTTAATACAATTTTAAAAACAGTAATAATAAATGACTGACGTCCAAGATTTTTACTCTAAAACCAAGGCCAAAACAAAAATTTTATGAGATACAAAAATTGTTAAAAAATAATGTACCTTTCAAATAAAACAAGAATTACACTTGAGTTGACGTCCAAAGATTCTTGCGAAGATAAAACACTTACCTATAGAATAAAAGAAATCTAATAATAATAATAATAACAAACACTTTTGTATGTTTTAAGACAGTGAAACTTGGACCACTCGGTATAGGTTTCTACACATAATTATGTACGTGATGTAGTTATATCTGTTAGAAGTAAACACAAGTAAATTTTAAATTTAAACCAGCAGATTTGGCTTTCTTTGATATTTGCTGGCCTACTAATTTCACTTTCTACGACTTCTCCGTTGGTTCGATCTGGGGGCTTTGGAGGCTTTCTAGCCCATTACAAGCTTCCCAATGGGTTGAAACACCATCACCCTCCTGAAGTAAAACGCTACAGTTCTAAAGTAAATCACTTTGGCAAACTTCACATACAGCATTTGCAATAACTTTGCTTTCGATTCCAATTAATTTATTTACTTATTTATTTATATTTTTGTATTTTATTACATCAATAAAATTTTATAAACGTTAACAATTTACTTGGCAATAATTTATCGTCCATATCCGCCACCATATCCACCTCCAAAACCACCTCCTCCTCCATTTCCTCCACCAAAACCGCCGCCAAAACCTCCACCACCGCCACGACCTCCACCAAATCCTCCACCTCCTCCTCTGCCGCCGCCGAAACCGCCTCCTCTGCCTCCTCCGAAACCGCCACCTCGGCCACCGCCTCCACCAAAGCCTCCACCGGAGCCTCCGCCCCCAAATCTAGGCGATGGTGCAGCAGAAGTTAAAACCACCAGCGACAGGATTAGGAGAAACACCTGTAATAATATTGTTTGTTATTAAATTTGCTGTTACATAATAATAATGGAAAACTTACTTTGACTATGTTAAATTCCATTGTGGTAGTGAAGACGGGTCAAACAATTCTACAAAAATTGTTTTTTTGGGGCTACTTATATAGGTACAGTACACCATTAACATAATAAAAGTATGCTAAATAAACGTTAAATAGAAGTAACCAATGGAAGAGAGAAACAAATTCTATGAAAATTACATTAATCTAATGTATAAATAAACGTTCAGTATGAACAAAATGATGTGATTTTTTTTTAAATTTGAAGCTTTTGCACATAATTATTCCATGATTGCAAAGGTGTTAAATATGTTCGTGTGGTATTTTATGTTCTAGAACTTATTTTCAAAAAAATTGTAGTAATTGTGTATTGTAATTAAAAATATGAATGAAAAATATAAAGTCGTACTTACGAGATAATTCTTTAATATGTTCTTATAGGAAAGCACATAAATGACCTTGTCTATACTTACTAATAATTTGTAAATAATTATAATAATTATTATTATTGACGATACTCAGAATAATTTAAGAAAACTGTATTTTACCGATTTTTGAGAAAATTGTTTATTGTTTCAAAGTTTAAGAAATCCGAGTAATTTAATTTAAGAAACGTTACTTTGTTATCATCATTAATTTATACACGGAACCAAGCGTTTTTTTGTAAACTAACTACTTTACGAAAAAAAATTAGTATAGCGTAAAGTACAATTAAAATGTGATCATTTACTAAAAATAACATTTTTCAAAATTCCTTTTAGTTTTCAAGTTTTGCAAAAAAAATTAAATGGCAACCTACTTTTACATTTTTTTTTAATTAAGTCTATGATCTAAAAATAATTTATAATAAAATAAAATTATTTTTAACCAATATGTAGTTTTTTTTAATAGGTTCCTAAAGATGCGTTCTGAGCTCATCACGAAGATTTTCCCAACTTAACCGAAGGGGTCGTTGGAGAGCCTGGTTGGTTTGGAATGGTTTCGAATAGACTAAAAATAGAAGAAAATAAGTTCTTATTGGATTTTTTGATTCATCCGGAACCACACCAAAGCATCTGCACACACAAAATTAAAGAGATACACGACGTATCTATAGATAAAAAATTACAAATACAGGATGTGTCAGAACTCGCGCCCCATAGAAAGATACCAGGAACAAGGAATAAATGTTTAAAAAATTCTATCTAAAAAAATTGACATTTATTTTTTGACAATTGACATTTTTTTATGTCTATTTAATGATACTGATGATCTTGTAAATGTTTTTTTATAATTATTTAGTAAAGGTACAAAAATATATTGGCAATAAAAGCCAAAAATAACATTAAACAAAGTTACAATTCACGGCTACGGCTTCTTTGTTTCCTCTTCTAATAGCCTGTAGCAAAAAAAAATTGGAAAATTATTTTTCTAACAGAAATTAATAGAGTCAAAGTGCAAAACCTAAACTCTCATAACTTCACATTTTTTCTAGATAGAATTTTTGAAACATTTGTGTTCTTGGTATATTAACTTACTTTCTCAGGGACGCGAGTTCTGGCGCACCCTGTATGTATAGTGATCTGAATTTATGATAAGTAAGGTATGTTACGCCCATTTAGTGCCTTAATTAATAGTTTGTTTAAAACAGAGCTTGTAAAGTAAAATTCGACATAAATCTTTCAAAAATACTAATACTGAATACTAAAAATTGCAATAGTAAAATTTTTCTGTTTTCTGTGTGCTTGATAGCTAATATAAGAAAAAATACAGTCTATTCTCTATTTAGTCATTTTTTCGTTTTTGAAACAACTGTATCCTCGATTACCTATAGTAATAATTAATAATGAAATAAGTAGCAATAGAATATTTTTCTGACGATTTGTGTCCTAAGAACTAATGTTTAAGATTGATTGAAAATTTTATCCATATTTTTATCGGAAAAGCTAACTATCATAAAAATAATTTTAGTTTGCCATGAAATAAAAATATTTTTTTTTTACTTTTATAATCTAGATAGGTTGATAGGTATATATTATTATTATTATCACTTGAATGGTTAGCAAAGCTAATTTTTACAAATAATCCCACGTTCTATATTAATATATCTACTTAAACGTTTATTTTCTTATGTAGGTTGAGTGGTACTTTCTTTTATAGTAACTTTTACTAGTAAAACTTATTTATATTTTATGGTATTTTTTTAAGAATGTGACAACAATCGATTTGAAAATGAAAACATTTTTAACAAAGTTTGACATAACGGTAGCGTGTTGATTTTTTAACATAAATAAGCTACCTACAATTTCAACTTTAAAGATAAAGATAAAAATACAAGAAGCCATTTAAATCATGCATTTCTTCACTAAAAGCTTAACGGTACCACATTCCATGAATCCTATTTTATTGATTTTTGGGTGAAAATTGTTCCAATTTAACTTATGATTCACAGTGCTCAAAGGAGTACCCAAATTGCAAACAATTTTAAAATCCAGAAATTATTCGAAAATAAATGTAAGTATTTGCTATTCCAACTTTATCTTTTAACAAAGCCGTTGTAATTGCACTTGTATCAATAGGTACCGGTAAAAATCTAGTTTCTAGTTGGCCATCCTCGGTCATCCACATCACCAAGTAGTTTCATAATAAAAAGAAAAAAGATTCTTTCGTAGGGCTTATATAGAAGAGCAGGCCTCTTGTGAACTCATTTTAAGTTTAAACTTGATTACTGTTTGTGACCAAAATGATAAAGGTAAGTTACGCATAATTTTTATAATTGTTTGTTTAAAAAATATATGTGTTTAGGAAATAATAAGCGTTACACTTTTCATGATGTGCTGCTCTGCATTGCCGATGCCGGCACAACCTTTGCAGAAAGTTGTTGCAGTAATCGTTCCTCCTGAAACCGTCAAAAGCGGTAACAGTGCTGAAATTTTCGCTACAGCAGAGACTGGGTGGAGGAATAGAGGGGGACTTGGAGGAGGAATTGGTCAAGGAACTGGATGGAGAAATAGAGGGGGAGGATTTATGGGAGGATATTTGAATTATGGGGGTGGTTGGAAAAAGGGAGGATTTTACAGGGTGGGCTAATTTTTATTTATAATTTATGTGTTAAACACTTTTTTTAATAAATATTTTTGATGTCTGTCTTTTTTTCGTAATAAAAATATCTGATTTCAACTCGTGTGACTAAAACGGTATTCAAAGCAGCCATCTAATAAAATTTTATTTGTGTACAATAAATTAGCGCGTTGTAAAAATACTTCTAACTCATTCCTAATCTCATTACTGATTTTGGTCATATTGTGGTGAATTGGCAATTATGTTCGAGGATGTTATTGCACTGACTGGGAATCCCATTCTCCAAGGTTAATTAAATTGTTTTCTTTTGAAACTACCAAATTAGATATACAGATTCATCTTCATTTTCCACCTACAATGCGTATTTTCCCGCTGTAACTTTTGTTGCAGTTAATTACTACCAGTTTTAAATCAATGCAAAAAACATGAATTGTGGTTTGCTAATTTTCTTGAGCACAATAATAGAGTCTCGGTTCATAAATTTGTATTCTGGTGGTATAAATGTAAAAGGTATTCTATTGTGTAGGTACTATTGTACTAACTATTAATGTTAGTAAACTAAATACCGTGATTGACCTTGAACTGTTGATTTTTATCCGGTGAATTCTTCTGACATCACCGGTAAACCTGAAACCTGTCTACCTACCAGTAATATTGAATCTTGGGGTCAGAAGCCAAGAGTGCACATTTGCTAAATCTTGATTTTTACTCACAACGACATGGGTAGTAGGTAAGATGTCATAGATTTACGTCATAGAAAAAATAAAATAAGAAACTACAAGTCATGGCTTACATCCACTGTTTCTTTAAATTTTATATTAGAATGAATAAATTATTTCAAATCTTACAAAACAAAACGAGTAAAATTATTAACGAATTTAAAGAGTGCATAATATTTTTATTCGGATTTAACAACGAATTAGGTATACATAGTTATATCACGAATACGTAAAATTTTATACAATTATTTAAAGTAATTATCCATCTACCTTTAGATATGTTACTATATCCGTTTCAAAGTTATTCAAACGTAAAAAAGAAACACAGAGAAAATTAACATTTAAGACGTTTCCAAGAAACTTTGCAAAATATGTATTTATAAATATTTTAAAGTTTTTACACTTTTTGTCTATTAGTTTAATTTAAATTAGATCAAATACAATTAATACAAATAAACTAGGTACAATTAAAAAAAAATACTATGATATCAAGAGTTAACTACAGTGCAATCAAAAAGTTTGTCTATCAAGTAAGCCTAAAAATTTAAAACGTGTGTCTGCGGAAGATAAAATGTTACTACGGTAAATAAGAAAGGTCAAAACAATTTTTATATAAACAGTAACTACAGTAAACACCAACTACATCTCATTTTAGGGTGTTTTAAGACGTTTCATTTAGTAATTCAATTTGTTTATATCAATTTTTTTTTTATATATAACATTTATATATTTTTATAACATAATTTGTTGACATCTAGCTGACATACAAACTGCCAAGCAACATACTTCCGTAACTAGTACGCCTACTTCATAGAAAGACTTTTTGATCGCATTGTACTTGGGACTCGCACGTCACCTTTTATTTGTTTACAATTTTATTAATTTGTTAGTTATGTTTTCTACAAATTTTCTTTTCTCATTACGTATAGTTTAAAATAACGAGCTATATTAACTTTTTTTTTCAACAAAGTTAAAGTTGCTTCTTGGTTTAAAAAATGCAATGTTTTAGTATAAATGTTCTTTATAATTTTAAATATTTTGATTGCTTACATTTTTACTTAATTTTTGTAGAAAAAAATAAAGTAATTTTTATAGGATTATTTCATTCATTTACATTTCTGCCAATAGCATCTCGTCATTCAACAATGAGTAAAAAATTTCAATCGATAACATTGATGAAAGCAAAATTTTATCGCCTTCACCTCATATTTAGAGCCAATGAGTGAAGGATATTTACGAACAAAATCGAAACCAAGCCAGTTTTCAAGTGATAAAATTTTACCTATGGTAACAGTCTAAACAACTTCTGTCGTTTTAAATATTTTGAAAGTTATTTTATTTAATTTGAAAAAAGAATGAAAACACGCGATTTGGGAATGTATCAATTCCTGACATTACACTTGCAAGTTCATTAAGTGTTCCCCAAAACACGATCAAGACGAAGGTTTGTATATGGAAGCAATTCTCTCAATTCTGCGAAGAAAGAAATTATGAAATGACTGCCGACACTCCAATAAATCGTCTAGCAGAAATTTTCCAAGACTGGGCGTTTAGAGAGCTTACGAGGTACCTTATCAACAATACAGTCAAAAACTCATGTTTACAATAATTGTACATTTAATATTTATAATAAATAGTTGTAGACTTGAATGTGTAGTCTTATTCATGAAATAGTCCCCCGAATACCATTCGTGGTAAAATTTGGTCTGGCAAAATTTTTCGATTGATTTACTCGTGTTTTTGTTGTCAATTTAGCTCATGACATTGTTCAAAAACCTCTCGTCTGCGACTCGAGGTTTTTCTAACAATGTCACTCAATAAATTGCTATGCAACAAACTCTCGTACAATCTGAAAATTTTGCCGACAAAATTTTAACACTTATGATATTACTACAGAAAAAACTTGTGATATTACTACAGAAAAAACTTTTTCAAACAAATCAATTTTGATTGTAAACAATATAAAACGTAATTTTCCGTAAAAAAAATAAAGAGAATATAAAAAATTAAAAATTAAATATTTATTATTAGTAAATATACTCGTTTTCAAATTAATGTGCATCGAAGAAGTCGCTGAAAGGGATCAAGTGGCACCCATGCAAAAATTCAAACAATCCTAACTTCAATCTTCCCTAAAAAAAATTTTTTAAATAAAAAAAATTTTTTTTGTGTAAATCAGCATTTAAATTAAAGATGCATTTACACTTTTACAACCTACTTGATGCACATTAATATGAAAAAGAGTATAACTTGGTAAATAAGGAAGTTCGAGTAGTTTTTTTTCAAATAATCTTTGAAATCTACCTAACCTATGAAAATATAATGTTTGTTGCATCGAGTATTGGCTTATTATTCCTCGTAAATCACATTGTATATTAAAAGTCGGGTTGAAAAATATTTAATTTTTATATTGTTATAGGCAACCAACAATACACCATAATTCTACATAACATAATTATAATTTTCATATTTTTGCAGTTATTGCAACTATCTATTTATAAACAATTTACATTCTACGACGCGACCATAAAGAATAATTTTTGTGAAACCCAATACAAAAAAGTTTTAACTGTTTTTTTCCACCAATGCCAACGATAAGTTAATTTTTACATATAACTATTAACATACGCCAATAACAGTTTTCTTTTATTGTCATGAACCAGTAGTAACATGTTTTACTCCAAGTAATTAATATTAATGACCGACATACGGAATAATATAGTTTCAATTTGGCAGATAAATTCCATGACCTTGGTGGAAAAACTTGGAATTAGAATCAGCTGTTTCGGCCAATATGGCGATTGTTGTGAAACCGTCAAATGACTAGCTGTCAAAAATTCAAACATCAATCACAAGTGATGTAAAAAATTAAAAGACCTGTGAAAACATCCAGCAAATATAAAACATGGAACAAGTGCGATTATTAGTGCAGGAACAAGGGCGTGAAGCCAGGAATCTCCTTACCTTTAACATTTCTCCTTTTAACGATAACTTTGGAAGTAAGTTCGACGAGCAAACAAAGAAAGGTTTTTTAATAAACGTGATTGTAGGCAAAGTCTCACGTAAGCCCCCATGTTCACCAAGAGCTTCTGAGTCGCAACAAAACGTAAAGCTAAACCTTGGAGTAAGAGGACGAACGGGGGCTAGGGTTCGTTCTGCCTCCACTGGAAGGGACAAAAGATCTGAGCTAAGGGCAAGATACTGGGCCTTGCTTTTCGGGAACTTACAAAGATCTGTATGTTTATTGTAAATCTGTGAGGTAGTATTTAAAATAGTCTTTATGAAAAAAATATTTGCATTTGAGATTTGAAATGTACAGGATGTTTAAAAAGTAGTGTCATATTTTTATTTCGCGTGGAAAGTACAGACGGTTGGCTCTATTGGTTAGTTTTAATCTTTTTTATTTTTTTCTTAATGTGTGCTTGTGGACAATAGTATTCCTCTCTTGTGTGCAAAAGATCAAAGCCCAAAGCTTAATTAATATTTTTACTGAAGTAGGTATTATTTTTATTGTACCTGAAAGAGTTAACACACTTTAATATACATATTTAAAATACCGTACAGGTACAGCTATTTACTGTATTTTAAAAATAATTATTTTTTAAGTTTTTTTCATTAACGACAGTTTCATCGGTCTATGACCAATTGTTTTAGACTTCACATTTTTCTTCTTTCTCCGGTAATCTCATTAACTTCATGAGCCCTTCGTAAAATCTCGTATATTTTTGACAATTTCAAAGCATTCTTAATATGAAGTAGTCATTGTCTATTACTTATTTAGTGACATAATAGGCTAATAGGCATATAAAGAAATAAATTAAGAAAATAAAATAGTATGTAATGAACAAAGAAAAATAACAAATAATAAAAACAAAAGCAAACTGCATAATACGTACGATAGCTAACAAAGTTATTATTTTATGTAATGATATGCTTGAAAGCAGTTTTTCTATTTTCCTAAACAAAGAGACACTCTACAAGTTACACACTGCCAGTTACTTTGAAACTCTAGTTGCTTGGTGCTACATAATGCTAGTATTAACGAAATAGAAAAAAATTGAGTGCCACCATTTATGACTTTCTCAGTTGAGTACAGTGACGGGCAGTGAATTTCGCCCACACAATTTCCATAACACTAAAAGTGTAAATTAGTCTTTAGGTTTTTTTAATCTTGTTTGAGAACTTTCATAAACATTTATCATGTAGACAAAATGCTCAATGTTCCTTATTACAACTTTTTACCTGTGCTTTGTTTTACGTTACTTTAGGTATAATACCAATCCATTTTCAAGTTGAAAATCCGGTCCAAAACGAATAAGAATTTAATTAAATTTGACAACACGTATTTAAATGTCAGTTATCATGACAGTAAAGTACAGGCTGCAGTACATTTTTGTGAATTCACGAAAAAAAGGCGTACGAAATTCACTGTGCATCACTTCAGTCTTCAACTGATCAAATTTATCAACAAAATTCGTAATGTTGCACAACTTGAGGACATACCACTCATATCTTAAAAAACTAAGAATAATACGGAATACAGTTAGTAAAAATTCAAAATATTATCAATGTAATGTAAAGCGAAAGTGGTTACGAAAAATATGCTGAAATTGCACAATGACGTCACAAAGCGTACTAGTTGAAATAGGAACGTATTTGCCTGATAAACCGGAGGATGGAAATTCTAATCCCACTGAAAGTAATTTTTACTTTCCTTATCCTATAAGGAAAGTATTGTAATCTGCTGAAATTTGACCTACCCAGATTTTTACATTTGTGTGTGTGTTTTTGTTTTGTTTTTTTCTCTTTTTATTTATAATAATCATTGTCTACTGTGTGTATGTTCTCAAAAAACAATTCAAATGTGTTTTAAGTGAAAATAACTATCATAAAAATGTAAGTATTTCAAACTAATTAATAAATTGTATAATTTCTATAATAATATTAAGTTCATTAATCGTAAATAAAAAAATGTGGTACACTTTACAAGAATAATGTCTGTATTATTAGAAATATTACCATTAATGGGCAAAATTGCTTAAAAATATAAATTAAGGTGGGTTAAATTTTAACCCACCGTACCGATTCGGCCAAAAATGTGGTGGGTTAAATTTTAACCCACCGTCCCTGAAAGAGTTAACAAGTTTTTGAAGTATTTTTTATAAGTTACTTGATTGCTATTCCATTTAACAAAATAAGATACTGTACAAAAAAATTATTATTATTATAAAAAAAAAATTATTATTATTATTATTATTATTATTATTATTATTATTATTTTATTCATGGCATTAAAATAATTAAAATAGGTGGGTGGTTGATAGTTGATAGCAGCAGAAAATATTAGTGTATTGTTATTTTGTTCTAATATAAAAGTAATGAATCTAATTGTTCATTTTTTTAATTACAGATTGCCGAAATTTACAATACAGTGGAAACACATGAAAGTATTACTGAATGCCAAGAAGTATTATTAGTTTTAGAAAATTACTTGAGAGATTTTAACGCATTAGCGGATTGGTTTCGTCTAAAGTGGGATTATGAAAATACCCCACCTTTACAAAGACCAACATCTCTCACTTGGGATATTTGTAAAACAGATTTATCAAAAAGTAACAATAGATCTGGTAAATCAAGTCCTAATTTGGGGTCCGGACGTAATAGTCCCAACGTATCTGGAAAAATTAGTCCTCGAATTTTATCCAATAAAATTAAAAATTCAGCTTCGGCTCCTACAAGCCCTCTTCCTACGATTGAACAACCAATAATAGAAGGAAAAGTGATAGAGACACCTGGATCACCTAAAAATGTGGACACTCAAACTTCACCTGAAGATTTGGAGGAACCTAAAATTGAGACAAAAGCTGTTGAAAGTCAAACTGAACAAGAAGACCAAGTAAAATTAATTAAGTCTCCGGTATCTAAGAGAAAGACAGACGCTGTCAAGGTTCCGGAGGTTAAGCCAAAGTCTGCTCCTAAGTCAAAAGACGCTAAATCGAATGTCTCAATGACAAAAAAAGATACAACTAGAACCATTAAGCCTAAAGTTGACACAAACAACAAACCTAAAACTCAGTTAAAGAAAAGCACAGAAGATGTATCACAAGAGAAAATTTCAGAAGAAGCAAATCTTGAGGTTTGTCTACAAAGTCAAACAGCTGAGAAAAGTACTAATACTGAAGATTTTCCCAAGTTACCACCAGTAAAGAAACCGACTAAACTCAACCAAGAATGTCAAACTGAAGAAATCGACAAGAAAACTGTTCCTCTTAACAAAAATACTAAAAGTGAACCGATCAAAACTGCTAAACCTGTTACCACCACCACCCGACCTGCATATTCTACAGCTTTAACTAAAAGTTTTTCGGGTAAGACTGTACCACCTGTTAAACCAAAAGTTGAGACAAGGCCTGTGGTAAGACCGGCGGTTAGACTAACTAAACCAATTGCTAGTGCTCGTACTTCAACTGTTAATCCTGCTAGAACTGGTTTATCTCGAAGCAGAACCGTCGGTGACATGAAAAGTATTAAACTAGCCGATCAAAGATCTAAAACTGCACCAAAAGTGGTCAATCCGTCCAAATTCACACTGAATAAGCAAGCAAAGCCTCCGGTTTTGACTAAAAGTAAAACGACTTTAACTAGAGAACATTTGAACAAATCTATGTCGTTTAATGACTATGCCAGTTCTGTTGAAACACTGGTAAATCAAGGAACGATTGTGACAAATTCGAGTAACAGTATTGCGAGTTCTTCGGAAACTCTTAATAATGATAACACGCAGAATGATAATCAACACTCTGATGGTTGGTTGACTGTGAAGACTAGATCTAGATTCAAGAATAATAATAATAGGTCGAGGCGTTCTGATACTGCTTTAACTTGGGCGACGAGATTTCATCAAGTAAGCGCGACTGCAAGTCTGCCAGCTTTAGCTTTATTGCCTGAAAATAACGAAGCAGTGAAAACACCCAAATGTATCGAGAAAAGTGTAAAAGAAAATCTGAATACTTTTAAATCTTTAAAAGATCAAGGTAGGACTCCTTTGAGGCGATCCCATACAACATTAAGTAGAATGACAGTGTCCAAAAACTGTGTCTCTGAGAAAAACAAGACAAATCTTCATATTAAAAAAACTGCCGAAGAGAGACGTATGAAAGTTTCTGATATCGATTCAGAAACCGACGATGAAACGAAATTTAAAGATCTTCAGGAGGACTCAGCCACCGAGGAAGAGCATAGGAAGAAAGCGAAACAATTGTCGGAGGAAGAAGATCGTTTGACTAAAGAAATCGAACAGTTGAAGTGTTTAGAAATTGAAGTTGATACAGAGACGGAAACCGATGGCGAGTTGCAAGGTGACAGCGATGATGTTCAGATTGAACCCACCAACGAGGATGACTATTCTATGTCTTTGGAAGCTCGATACGAACCTATGTTGGCTGGAATGTCTTGGAGTGATCGAATTGATACTTTGGCCGCTTTAGAAGATTTAAATGCAAGACATCCTGGACGTGCTTTGGTGCTACATCAAAAGTTATCGAATCCGGCGCGCAAAGTGAGTCTAGCTGAAGCTTTGAGAAAGTATCAAGCGAAACAAGCACGCGCCGAACAAAGACGTCAAGACTTGCAACAGGAAAAAACTCAAAAGCTTCACGCGCTTTTGTGTCGTGTTGAAGATGTCAAAGCTGCCAAACTTCAACTTATCGAAGACAAAAGGAAACGAATGGAGTCACGTATGCAAAAAGCGACACAAAATCGGCGTCGTTACATTAAGGACATTATCAAGAAAGCACACGATGAAGAAGAAAAACTGAAAGAAATTGCATTCATTAATGAACTTGAAGCCCAGAATAAACGTCATGATTTTCTTCAGTCTTGTCGGGAGCAACGCGGACGCATCCAATGCATAAAAGAGGACAGACGCAAGCGATTGGAGGAAAAAGCGGCAAAGGAAGCCGCTGTCGAGGAACGAAGAAAAGCGTTAGAGAGGGAACGAAAGGAGAGATTAGATCGTTTGAAAGATGAAAGAAGACAAAGGGATGAAAGAATTGGACAACAACAACAACAAAGGGAGAGAGAGCGGCAGGAGTTGGCAAGGGAAAAAGCGAGAGATCGCGAGGAGCGGTTGTCTGCTCTCCATGCCCAACAATTAGCCTCTACTCAAGAACTGCAGAAAAGGATCGAGCAGAAGCAGGAAGAGTCGAAGAGACGACATGAAGAAAATATGGAGCAGATCAGGCAGAAGGCTTTGGAGTTGTCGATTCACAGGTGTCATAATGAGGATAATCAAGCACCGAACAGTACTCCTTACCCTACTCAGAAGTTTTGTACAGCTTGTAATACCTTGGTAAGTCATATAGCCCAGTCAAATTAGACAAAAATAGGACGATCGGTGGAAAAGATATCTTTTTTTGTTTTTTTTGCTTATATCTCGGAAACTATTACGCCTAACGGTTTTTGTCTGTTTATCAAAATTAAAGCCTACAAAATTTCCTACAAAAATGGTCCTTTGCATTTTTGTTGTAGGACTAACTGTAAGCGAGTTATAGGGCTGACAAAAAACATCATTTAAAAAATGTGCTTTATCCGCATTTAAAACAGAATTAATCTTGTGATTCGAAAAAACTGAAAGCAAATTGAATTTATTGGGTGCAACACTTCATTAAAGGAAGGGGGAGTCTTTCGACTCGTCCTCATATGCTGGATCTTCGTCTTCAACTTAAACATTGTAAACCGAATTGCAGTCTTGTTCAGTACAATATTAATAAATAGATGATTTTAATATCGATGATTTGAATAAAGCTTACAGTAAATTGAATGTATTGGATCCAACAGTTTTTTAGAAGGTGCCACGAGGGTCTATCAAGTCTTCCGAGTCATCCTTATATGCTGAACTAGCATTTGCCTGCGACTTTGTCCGCGTGTATTTCTGGTATAAAATGGGAAAAAGCCCGTTCACAAAACCATTCCATAGGCTTAGGTACTCTGTAAAGCTAGATAATTACCTATGTTATGTATAGGACTCAGTTATAGTAGTCTCGTTCTTCGCATGGGCTATGTTTATGGATAAATATTAAATGTTGATTTTCATAAAGTGTCGACTCAGTGCACTTCTGTACTCTCAAAATTCAAAATTTCATGTTTCTAATTTTATTTTTAAGCGTTTAAACTCTATTTTATTTCATTAAAATTTGAAAAGTGCACTTCTAAGGAGAGTGTTTATATCTTTGTTTAAACATTTACACCTCATTTAACACCCTTATAGATCTCTTTCATCCAAATTTTTTATTTATATCTCCGTTTAAATGTTTACACCCGAGTCACCTTTCAGGCAGATCAGCCTAGTTGGGGAACGCTCTACACATATAAATACTTACCATATACTAATGAAATGTGTTTCAAAGGATTTTTAATGCAATTTTATGTGGACTCCAAACTTTTGAAGCCTACAGTTAGTCCTACGACAAAAATGAATGGGACCATTTTTCTAGGAAATTTTGATGCAGAAATTGACTTCTACAGAAAATTCTGCATAAATTACATAAACGTATTTATAGACCCTCGTGACTCCCCCTTCCTTTAATGAAGTATTGGACCCAGTAAATTCAATTTACTGTCAGTTTTTTTTTAAATTACAGGACTAATTCTGTTTTAAATGCAGATAAAGCACATTTTTTGAAATGATGTTTTTTTCTGCCCTATAACTCGCTTACGGTTAGTCCTACAACAAAAATGCAAAGGACATTTTTGTAGGAAATTTTGTAAGCTTTAATTTTGATAAGAAGATAAAAATCTATAGGAGTGATAATTTCCGAACCAAAAAAAGACACCTTTAACCCTCTCCCCCTCCTCGAGCTCGCCCCCCACCTTCGAGGACTTTTGATATATGTCTACTCAAGTGTAAAGAAAGCGTTTTAAAAAAATTTCAACTCTCTAGGATTTTTTTCCACCGATTTGTCTAATTTGACTGGGTTAAAAATAAATTTGATTTTAATTTAATTTTTGTATTTAGATCAAATCAGAGGTATATTTGATGAGTCATTTACGTGGTCGAGCGCACCACGAAGCCGTAAAACAAGCAAATCCTGGTCAGAATATTCTGACAACTAAAGAATTAGAACAGTACAATTTGAAACAAATAGTCGACGCTCCGGCCGGTAAAGAAGATCCTAAAGGCGTGGCTGCTAAAGAGCGTGGTAAAGCTCATCGAAAACGATGTAAAAAAATTAGACAACGAATGGTAATGAAAGGAGCGGAATTTGAAACTTCGTACAAGCCGAATATTGTTGAATGTGCCAATAAACGAAGTTTGAATAGAAGTATTAATACTATCGGTAGTATTACAAATCAAGCTAGTCAAGGGCTGTCTCCGACCAGTTCAAGTCAGTTGGATAGAATTCTAAATGAGCTTACTAGATCATTAAGTAAAGGGATTGATAATGATTTGATCGTGTTTCATAACGTGGGTGGATTTACAGTTTTGGGAAAATTACTTACAATTGGCCAAGATACCACGAATTTATCTATTTCGACAAAGTAATTTAACAGATTTAAATTATTATAATGAGTATATTGTTATTTTTTGTAGAACTTTGATCACTTGTTGCAATTTGTGGCAAATCGCCTGTAAAGGATCAGGGAGTGGTTGCACTAATTGTGAATATATTGTTATGTCAAATCGTCTCACACCTGCTATGGATTTACTTAATACCAAATTTCAGGTAAGTAAAATTAAAAATTAGTAAAACTACAATAGACTTTTTCGCAACGTTCGCAGTATTAAAATACATTGGTTATTGATTATTTTTGTCAGTAACTTTCAAGTAAGGCTGAGAGAAATGTAGAAATGCAACTTTGTATAAACTTTAGATGTAGGTGGCTTCACTCAAATCGAAAGCTGTTGGCGTTTTTCGAACAAGGAGGGCGCTAGTTATAGCTGCTTCGAACAGTTGTTAGACGGTTTTATTTGAAGATGTCGCTACCATTTCGATTGTATCCTTTCATGTTTCTCGACGCTCCTCCTCCCGTCCGTGGGAGGATACCGTATCGACTCAATCCACCAAGTGGCGCACCCTTGTGGTGAAGTTCATCACCGTATATACTTTTCTTGGTTCATGGCATTTACTGCATCCTATTCAACGACTTCCCTGTGACAGAGAAAAAGCACCCTAAATACGTAACTATTAGGGTTGAAATTTGTGAAAAAGGTTGAGGGGTGCGGGAAAGTAAGAGGTGGGTGCATTAGCGCGAAGCTTTTAGCCGTCGTGCCGTGAGAGGCTCTCTATCCGCCACCGCCGACCGAGTTGCCTATAAAACAGAATGCACGCCCTGAATTAATATCAACCCAACGAACGGTGAAGGGCTTTCTAAAATGCCACCGAAAAATCTTTTTCATGCGAATCTTTTTTCTTTATGTTCGTATAATCTAATATGCTATTGAGTTTTTTACTCTTTTTGGTAAAAGCTTTAATACAAAAGAAGGAGATTAAAGATGAAAAGGAATTGGGACATATTCAAAATTTCTGTATATTCGTATATGATTGTACGACTATAGCATAACTATTTAACTACGATTTATACGAGCCATACTTTAGTTCAGTAAAACGTACATTTAACCAAATATTGCATACATATTATGTACTATTTTCTAGAAGAATTTATTATTCTACTAAAACAAATAAATACCAAGTACAGTTGCGGAATTAAAGTTTCAGACAGTATTGTCATTTTTATAATGTAAACTCTAAAACAACCTTTACATTAATAACCTAATTTTTTACTGTTGTCATGTTTATGTCATTTTGACTTACTTACTTTCAAAAATAGTGATTTGTGATGGCATAATAACGGGTAGGTGGCAGATCAAAGCGATGATTTAATTACACTTAGTTCAATTAATAAATTTCTTAAGACAAATGATTTAATTAACAATTTCAACAACAAAAAAAGTTTAATTGTCAAATCTCAGTCATGCTGACAGTAAAGGGTAGTTTACAATTAATTTTTTAAAGTGACAGAAAAATACTGCCCGAAATTTTAATTCCGTAACTGTACCTTTTTTAAACACCTAATTCATAATTAATTTTTAAGTTAAGTTGTTCGTATGAAATTTAAGTTTTTTGACATTAACAACAAAACATTTCAAAGGGTTCGTGCAGTTTAGTAGATTTTATTGATAAGAAGTGAGTAGTCAAGTTTAGAAATGAAAATCAATCAATATTTTTAATACAAGCACACTAGTAACTACCTATAATTTTAAATATGTATATACAAGACTAATCTAAATTAAAACAAATTCAAATCAATGAAATAATATTGAACATTTTGTTTTGTTAATATCATGTGTTGCATATTTTTTGCTAAAATAAAATTAAGAACTACGTACTTTCATAACTACATACTTTCATAAAAAGTAAGAATTAGATATACATATTTTGTACAAACGTTTCGTTTTTTAGTAAACAGTCTTTGATATTTCGAAATGTGTTTAATAATTATCTAATCGTCAAATGATTAATATGAATATTTACCTACCTAAAGTTTTTATCATGTGTGCTGTTTGTGTTCAAAGTGGTCACGGTTACGATTTTTTTTTAAAGGTACTAATAATTCATCGTCAACAGCAATTTAAATGTCGAAAAAAATTTAAAGTATAAAACCTTGTATTTAAAATTCATTATTTTTTTTTGGCCGAAAATTATTTATACAATTTTTTTAACCATACTTTTGTTATACATACTCGTACATACCTTGTAGTTCTCTTAGTCGGGTTACTCATTCATACCAATAGAGATTTGGTGTTGCTTGATACACCAAAAAATTTTTGTGTTAGGATTTTTTTTGTGGGCTAGGATTCTCGAAATGACTTCTGAATTACCCTGTCACATTGAGTTTTCTAACAATTCAAGAAATAATAATTTATTTTTTAACTAAATAATAATAGTTGAATAATTAGTTTTACATTACAAAACCTGAAACCTAAAAAAGTACATAAGAGTGATTAATCTACATATTAAGAAAAAGTATAAATTGAGAATTTTTCGCATTTCTATCATTTGCAAAAAAAAATAAACGTTTAGATTTTTGTGACTTTTTTTGTTTATTGTTAGCTGAATCTCTTTTTAATGTCCAACAGTAGGCAACCACTATGTTTATGTTATATTGATATCATTTCTTTATCTCTCATCGCTATTTTTCTCATATCAAATACGAGTATGTTCAAACTTGTTTGAATTTAATTTGAAACAAATTATGAAATTTGCTAAAAGGCAACGTTCTTGGCTTTTATTTTTGACATTAGTAAAAACTGGATGTGATACGCAAAAATGGTTTTTATTTTTAAATTTATAAAAAGTGCTACAAATATTGCAGGAACCGAAACTGATGCTGATCGGTGTAATTAGAGGCAGAAATTCCTAATAATCAATATCATTTTCACTCGTTATTTCTCCTTTCTTTATTATTATTCTTGAGTTCTCAATAATTCTGATAAAAAACTTTACAGTATATTATACGTTTCGAAATCTGATTTTATTTTAAATTGTTAAATGTGACGTTAATGTGATTGATTCTTTGGAACTTTTTTATCTCTTTGACGTTTCAAAATTAAACACATCAGTCGGACATACATTGAAGGGGGACTACTCGTATACATTTAGTGAATTGAAAAACTATAAAAAGAAAAACCTATATTACATCGAACCGATACGATTTGGATTGCAAGGCAACAATAAAAATATACGAACAAATAAAAAATCGTCGATGCATATCAAAAGAAAAGGGTAAACGCATCTATACGAGGATGCATATTAGACGTAATTGGATTGAACGAATCGGCAAATGGACCGCCGGACATTCAATTTCGGGGACTTTTACGTTTTTTACATGCCCAATAAAATCGGAAAATTTAATAATATCCGGACGGACATTCTCAAATTTAATCAGAGTGGAAGCGAATTCCATCGAAAAAAAAAATGTAGCGATAAAGTTTTTGAAGTTTATTAGATTTTTTATTGTAGAGTTTGGGATGTTCGGAAGATTTACCACCAACGGATAATCTTTGTACGGCATTGATGCAGCTTTTGGCTACAGTGTTGAGAAACACGCCGAAAACTGTTCCAGCTCATCGACTTCACGACATCGTTAGGTAAGTAGACTGTCTTTGTTTTTATACAATTTTAGACAATTAATAACACAGATGGTGAATGAAAATAATTGGGGCAATTTTATGTTTAGAGAATAGCTTGAAAAATTTGTTCGTTTTTGTTAAGTGAGACCTAGCACAGTTTCTAACACCGGTAACCTGATCGAATAGAAAAGAAATGTCTGTCGCAGACAATCGGCCTCCGTCCGTCCCTCTTTCTATTTACACAAATCGTGTTTGTGTTGCACTCCACACAAGAAACCGACTGTTCCTTTGTCGGGGTGTCCCACTATTGTTTTTAGTCCCCGGAAAGTCAAAACCCTTGTTTTCCTTCTAGCGTCCAGGGAAAAAAACGCCGAAAAGAAAAAATAAAACGACGTTTTCTCACCGCTCATCGAATATTCCTTTTGGTAGCGAGCGCGACGAGATTAGAGGGCACGGACCGGTGCTAATTCGTCTAAATAAAGTCGTCACAATCGAACGTGACGTGAATTTGAAGGAGGGTTTTATTAAATAAATGAAGGGGGTTCACTGTGATTTAGTAGCAAACGCGGCATATGGGTCACTTTAAAACGCATGCATCAAATTTAAATGAAGTGCATGCATGCCATTATCGGCGCTCGATGTAAATTCGGAGCTTTTTTCACAATCGATTTGCGAAATTAACATAGGGTTAGTAACTGTGTGTGTTACGGGTTTATATAAAAATGGTAGTGTGCGACGCCCTTGACACTTTTGCCATTTACACGTGATTTGTTCTAGGTGTTAACAAATCCAGACAATTTAGAGGCACAAAAAGTCCTAATTTTATGCTGAACGTAAAGGGAGAGTTGCCCAAATTTTTAATTCAAAAAAAAAAAATGGAGAACAATGTATCTAAAAATTATTCAACATCGACGTAAAAACAAGAATAGCATTTTTTGGTCAAGTTGGTTTTTGACAATGTGATGTTACCAATATTAAAACTAATGACTTTTTATAATAACCTAGTTCAATACCAATATCATCATTTAGATGAAAGCTGCTTAGTGAAAGCAATATCATATACGAGATCCTGTGGTCCTGATTCTACTAATTAAAAATTTACATCATTAGACATAAACTATTTTACTTAAAGACAGTGTCGTAATAACCAGGAATTAAAGAAGCTTGTAATAGTTTTTGATGTAGTTAAAAACGCTATTATTATTATCGTTGTTTATTTTTAGTATATTACGATTAAATGTTTGACATTGTTATTTTGTAACAATTCTATGTCTAAATTAGAATGGTCTGAATGTGGCAACACTAGATAAACTGAAATTTTTTAAAAGTTTTACGTTTTTTATGAGTCGTGTTATTGTACTGTTCTCGTTGAAGCACTCTTCGCTTTGCTTGCCGTACTCCAACTGCTACAATAGTTGCACCCTGTTATTAAAAACTTCGTTTTTAGAAACTTAGAAAGCATTCTTTTACTCATAACGTATGGTCCTAAAGTTTTGGGAATTTTTTTAGAAGTTTTTATTTATACCAAATGGTCTTTAAATAAGTTGTTGCTGGAAGAAAAATATGACAATTAACTTGTTTATGTTATGGCAGTTTAGTTGTTTGAATCGGGTTTTCGAAAATGTTTTATAAGGCAGATAGATGTTCGTTAATGGTACACATTCTAGTTGAGGAATCCCTAAGCGTGAAATTGTTGCAATTTATAGAAAAAAAAAATATATTTCTGTAACAACAATTTATCGGACCATAAAGGAATGTGAAGAGTGTGTATACCCTGTGTTAATTTGTTCAAAAGTGGTCGACCTAAAATTTTGAGGGATAAAAAATGATTGTAACCGTTAAACGAAAACAATATAAATTTTGTACCTAAAATAGACAATTCTCCTAATGTACAACCTCAGGCTCGATCAACTGAAGAGTTTTGGTCAATATTGAACAGAAAAATGTACAAGAGATGGGAGGCCTGAAATGAGAACAATTACAACGTCGAATTTTTGGAGAAATCGTTCCTGATGCAATAATGGACAATGGCCCACTATCAATAATTGGATTATAGATTATTTATTGTTGTTTATATTATCAATTATGGTTACATTTAGTTTAAAAAACAGAAAAAGTTTTTGAAAAAGTTATAAATATCTAAAACAATTCTAAAGCTCAAAACTTTAGGACTTTTAGGAAAATTAGGTATTCAACATTTGTATTAAAGAAAGTTGAACAATTATAAAAAAAATAGTATATTAAAGAATGCATTTCGTAAGGCAAGTTGTTTTGTGGAACGAGTTCAAGTTTTTGAAACGAGCAGCGAAGGGCGAGTTTTATAACACAAATGACTTATGAAACAAGTTTTGTATGCTATATTTTCTATTTTGCGTGTTTTACGTACTTTTTTAACATAAAAGTCAATTTTTCAAAATTTAGGAATTCTTGCTCTAATAAGTTTGTGGTTGGTAATAAATGTCACAAAGTGTCAAGTATTTGTCAAAATTTTGTTGAATAAACAATGAATACTGCAAATATTTCATGCATACCACCTGAAAAAAGAGTAATCGCTCAAAACGCCGCTGACAACCTGTAAAAAGTAAATTGCACTAGTCTATTTCAGCACCCGAATCGGTGTTGAAATGGCTCATGAAAGCATATGTTTTGGTATCAAAATAAGCTTATTCTATTTTGCGTTTAGAATAAGTCTATTCTTTCAGATGCAAAATAGAATTTTCGGGAGTAAAAATTAAAATTTTTAGCCACGAATTCATAATTACATTACATTAGTGATTACTAGTTCAGAAGCTAAATCTGTCTTCTCACCTACGTTTATTAATATTGGTTGCATTGTTAATTTTATGTGGGATTTTTGAGAGGTCAACATTCGATTACCGTGATCTCGATTACTAAATAAACCGAAGCGCGTTTCTCAGAACCCATCGAGGCTTTCGAGTGGACTACGCAGAACCGATGAAAGCTTCAACTACTCTTGCATCTTGAATTTATGATCAGGCTTTTTTTGAGATCTTTTCTTATTTTTCTTAACGCATGGGAAAGTTATGAACAGTTTAGATTTTTTTGTCTTGCACACTGACAGATTCGAAATTTTCTTTACTGTTTGATGTGGAGTAAAGATGTAATAGGTATTCTTGCTTGTCGTCTCTGATGAGAACATTGTGTACACGGCTATAATTAAAATGTGTTTATAATAACGGGATTCTAAGTTGATTTACTTGAAAATGTAAGGTACACAGAACGAAGTCTTTGCTGCTACTGGAGTTTATATGCAAACATTCAGCTAATCTCGAACACCAACTTTTAATAGGAATCTTAACATGGATCACACCGTTAATTGAAACTTGAGACGTAGAAATCAGTCAAGACATGTTTCAGTTTTAATCCACTTTCGATGTGCACCTGGATAAAATTTCATTATCTATAAGCTTTGTTATTTTTAAATCTTTTCTTATTAAGAAGTTTTCTGTACCCAACGAAACAGTTGATGGTTCAAGTGGCAAAGTGGCAAAACTTTATTATTTTTATTTATTTATTATCGTATAATTTTGATATTGTCAAAGTGTTTGGAAGCACTCTCCCCTCTGCCGCCACTCGTTAAAAATCTATTATTTTCCGATAATCTGCTGCGGATCCTAAATTAAAGAGCCTAAATCCGTACCCTGGCGGCTTGTCTGTTTATGTACCTCATCCATGGAGGTCGTCGAATCCCCTAACTGGTCTAATAATAATGAGTATCAAATATTAAATAGCCGTGTCGGATGAGAGGGCCGGTGACAGGGCAGATAGACATACGCGCCCTTATCTACTCATCTGCACATCTGTCGACCTGACACCGCAATGCACCACCCTGTGTCATAATCCAGGGCGATTCGCTTCCGAATTTTTTCAATTTCATTTTTTGGACGGTTTTGGTTTTTGTGTCTACGATGGAAGTTGTCGTCGAGGTGGCGGTCGCTGCAGTTACACTGTCACGTAATGTGGATGAATGGGTGCGGTCCGGCGGCGCTAATCGAATTCATAACGCGTATCGCACTTGGCACCCGCACCCATTAGCAGATTACTTGGGGGGGCTGTCGGAAGGTTTCGTCCCCGAAGTAATGCATGTGTGTGTGGAGAAAGAGTGGAGAAAATTGGCCTGTGTATAAATGGTTAAGTAACTGTTTGGCACGGCTGGGCGGAAGGAAAAAGAAGAATGTTAATTACATTTGCATTTTCATTATTTATATTTTGTCTAAATTTTCGGGCTTTCATGCTTCATATTTTTAGTTATTTTTATTATTTAAATCAATACTTTTGTATTTATTAGGTACTTAAAAAATATACAAGGTGATTCACGAGGAATAATGACCCTGACCAAATTCTCGATGCAACCACCATTATGCTTCGCAAGTTATTTTGCGACAACTGTAATGTTGGTTGCATCGAAAATTTGGTCAGGCTCATTATTCCTTGTGAATCACCCTGTATATGGGGATTTAATTTTTGATTTTCTATGTTATGACGGAAATTATAAAAGTATTTTTATATGCTAAACTTATTAACGAACGTTAATTATCATAATTGTAGAAGTTATTATCGCCGATTAATAATGAGTTGTTTATTATTAATACGTTTATATTTTACAAAGTGTTCCGTAAAAACATTGTTCATTAACTAACAAATTTTCCTTCGAATGCATCAGGGAAATTAAAAAACCACAACTGGATTATATTTAATGGGAGTATACATCAATGAATTCAATATTAATTGTTTTTAGCGAACACTGTATATCTATTAGAAGAAAACTAACGAAATAAAATTAATTTGTTTAAGTTCAGTGTCTGTTAAATGATTCATGAATGTGTTCATGAAAAAAAGTTGTAAAAAAATTGGTGTGAACATCACACGACTTTCCTTATCCAACTTATTTGGAAAACATCCTTACGGTGTTGGAAATCCGAGTAGCAAACCTAATGTTTGCGTTAGTGCCACTTGCCGGATTACACACGAAATAGATCATAGTTGACGCGGGTTCGAGTCTGGGGTTCATTTTTTTTTTAGTTCGGTACCCATTGTTATTTTTATTTTATCACATTTTACTGTTTATAAGGTAAATTTCATGATGCTAAATAATTTTTATTCCCATGAATTTATTTATAGTATACAGGGCGATTCAGATAAGATAATGAGCCTGACGATCTGGCGATGCAACCTAAAAAACAAATTCCATTTACGCCTTTGATCCAACTTAAATTAGGATTTGCAAGTTGAATCCAAGTTATCATCTTTTGTCACTCTGACATCAGTGCAGAAAACGATCATTAGTGCCATTCAGTTCTCGTGGAATGATAGAGAAGTCAGAGAAGTCTTTTCGGTGTAAATCCAATACAAAATGTATGAAAGAATTAAACATTAAAGGTAGACAAACAGTTTTTTTTTATAAATCATAAATTGCACTGTCAGAGCAACATAAGATATATAAGATATAACTTGGATTGCAAATGCAAATCGTAATTAAAATTAGATCAAAACGTAAATGAAATTTGATTTTTGGGTTGCATCGCCAGAACGTCGGGCTCATTATCTTATCTGAATCACCCTGTATTCAACCGTATAATTTTGATTTTTGATCGTTGCGGCCGAACGGTGCGACCGATTTTTACCAATTGTTTCGTGCTACGTCCCCTTCCTACAAGTTACTTACATACCAAATTTCAAGTTTCTAGCTCGTATTGTTCTCGAGACATGCTGTTTACAGACAGATACACACACACACACGACCCAATGGCTCAAACCAACTTTTTTGGTGTTTTGAAGCTATAATTCGTCCAGAAATATAAAAATCTGGGTAGATCAAATTTCAGCGGATTACAATACTTTCGTTATAGGATAAGGAAAGTAAAAATGTATTTAGATTTTGATTGTAGATAATATTTTTTTTCCTACGACCATCATATACGAAACTATATCATAACGCACAATTACATATGCGCGAAAATTGGCAATATCGTACGATGTCAAAAACCTGAGCGATTTGTTTTCGCACTGTGTGTTAGAAATCTAACTCACAATTCACACTCGAATGTTTTGTATTTTTTCATTTAACGTATTTTTTTTGTATCCATTATAAAAAATATATCGTTATGAAAAAAAAATATGTTCGTAAGAAAAAAATTATTTATGGTCGTAGGAAAAATAGTGTACAAAACTTGCAGGAAAGTGTCTAACGCACTCGCGGGATTGCCTGCACTCGGCTAACGCCTCGTGCGCAACTTTCCCGCTTGTGCGTTATTTATCACTTTCCGTGCTCGTTATGTAATATACTATTATTTAATTACCTAAGTACTTAATAAAAATAAAATCTTTTTTGATTTTGTATAATTCCTGTCTCATTTGGTATAGCTAATTGAAAATAGAATAAATTGATAAATTTAGCAATATTAGAAAATTTATCCGTAGGATTTTTATTAAATTAACTTTAAAAATAGAATTATTTATTTATGAACAACAAGCAAGATAAACTTTAGCTGAAACACTCTGTATACTTTTTATCTAATTTAAAGTATAAGCTTTTCGGTTTCTTAGGAATAGTAGCAACGTGTGCGGTTTTATTGTTGGCATTATTCAAAGCCCATTTTAAAATTCCGCCCCCAAAACATTATCACAGCACGGAGGGTTCTCCAAAGCCAGTAATGCGGCTGAGGGGGTGCTTTTCGCCCCTTTTGTGATGATTAGGCACTTGCACTTGCAGTCTCTGCACCCGGCAATCATTCACTCGATACTGTGATTATTGTTATTACCCCCCACCAACATGCATACGTTTTAAATTTTCCACTTTATTCACCCTTTAAATGACATATCTTCTATTGACAATTCAAAAAAGTATTTCAGTTTTAATCACTTTTGTGCCAAATCGAAAACCTTAATATTTATCTCTTAATGACAAACAAGATAAATTAACTCTCGTTTTAAAACCACCGTGACAATTGTCAAGATTTTAACGTGGGTTCTCAGAATAATCATTACAAACCTTTGCCAAGACAAGATTTGGCAAAATTATAATGAGGTTAGGAGAAAACGATAAAAATGGTATGGTATACATGGTGATTAATGAAGAATGGTGAAAACTTAGACTGTGGGCAGGGTTGAACAAACAACAAAGTGAATATTTTTTAATTAATAATTATTAAATGGTGGAAATTTGATTTGGTCCTAGTACCTTGGTTCCCTAATCAATTCCTAATTATATTTCCGTTCTTATTAAGATTTAATGCGCTTCACCACTTGATAATCAAATTAAGCGGCTACACGATTTCCGAATAATGCCACATCTGATCCGGGTGGTCCTACTTAAATGCATTTATAAGCGAATTAAATTACGATAATAACATAATAGGACGAAATGCGGCGTGTTCGATTGAGACATTCATCGTGCCGCTCCTCGCCCATCTCCGACTATCAAACTAAAATAATCCAGGGATTATCATTGTTTGCACATGTCACAGTGGGCGAATGAATCTCCCCTCACCTTAGCTCCCTGTATATCCTACATGTGCATAAACAGAAAGGGCCGCGTATTGCTCATTTCGCGGCCATACGGTCAAGTGGGGTAACTCATTTCGCTTTTTCTAGCATCTCGTGTTGCTTTCAAAATATTGAAAGCTTGGTAATCCGAGATCGCAAAAACAAATTTGCCAAATGAAATTTTTTTCGTTCGTCTCTCCTTTCGACACCGACGCTATACTTGGAACTATAAATAATTCAATGAGATGTCAGAGCGGAATATCAATAACGCTGAAGGCTTCAACATCCCCATACCAGACGCGTGGTGGAGGTAGGTATACAGGTTCTTGTTGGGCCACCCTAGCCAGAGGCAGGAATTCTTGATCAAATTAATTATTCATAACTGAAACGCCCTCTGTTATATGCGTATATGGACAAAAAATACGCCACCACACATCATCAGTTTATCTGGACGCCAGGATCGGTGCTCGTGATTGAAAAATTCAAACAAGCTTTTAATAACCGAATTTTATCGTGAGGGGGCGGACAACACATGGATTTTTCAAACAGCATTAGAATTGATTTTTTAATGTAAATATTATTTATTTATATCTACTTAATGGTATAAGAAAGTTTGTATTTGAAGAAATAAAGTAAGCCTTTTATATTTTAAGCAAATAATGTTTTGCTGGTAAAACCTTTGTATCGATATATTTCTATATCAAATTTTGAGATTACTCCATGGTCAAAAAGCGTTGATTTGTAAATTTGCCTGTAGTCTTGAATTTTGTGACTTCTTCTTTACCACAAGTGTTACCAGTTAAAACAAAAAAACTGAAAAGATAAGGACCAGTCCATTTGAAATTAAAGATTTTTTTTGAATCTTTTAAATTTCTGAGTTTTCCACTAGTCTGTGTAAGAAAATAAATTCTAATATTTATTAATTTTATCAAAAAAAGTATTTCAAGGTTTGTAACAAGTTGTGTTCACCACATAAAGGGATATACAATTTTCTCGTCTTTTCTTATAGTCTACAAGACGAAAGATTGGCTTTTGTTATTTTTGTACATTGACAGTTATTGCATATACAAGACGATAAAGAAATATTATACACGACGATAAAGATTGTTTATCTACTAGTGAAAAAGTCCACTCGTGACTTCGTCACTTGTAAACTTTACCTTTTCACTCGTAAATAAACAATCTTTACCGTCGTGTATATTTCGTTTTGTTTTGTACTCTCCTACCAGAATTTCTTGAATATAAGGAGTAGATAATTACTTTATTTTACTAGACGATAAAATACTACTTTATCTACTGAAATGAGTTGATAAAATATAAAAAGTAGATAAAAATTACTTTATTTCACCAGACGATAAAAGACTACTTTATCTACTGAAATTAGTTGATAAAAGCACTCTTTATATTGAGTACAAAATAAAAAACATAAATACGATTACCATTCTGTCATCCAAGTTACTCCATGTGGTCTACCAGGTTTCTTTTCTTCTGAATTATGTGGTTTTGTGTTTCGTTTTTTATCAGTATTTAGTAGAACGGATTTAATCGAAAACAAACAGGGTTTTACAAAATATTTGTTTAAAAATAGTTTTATAACAATTAAATGGAAATGCAATCAAAATTCAACCCTTTTCAGTAGTTTAAAATATAAATAAAGTATTTATGATACATTAATTTTAATACTAATTCGATTTTATGGAATTTGCATTCTGTAAAATCCATATTGTTTTTAAATAGACTGAATTAATTGAAAATTGGTACATATGCATTAACAAAAATGTTGATATACAATTACATTTTATTTATGGAAAAAAATGGTAAATGCATAAATTTGCATCAACGGATTTTATGTAGCTATATGAAATAAAAATAAAATTCAGCTATCAGGTTCAAGGGTCAAATTATAACTTTCTTCCGTCGCGTCAGACTTTAGGCATTGTTATGTTTCTTATTATTAAAAAACTCATCATCAGACTAAAGGATCACAAAATATTGAAACTAATGGAAGCACATAAATATTTTAACTTTAACACTTCCTGCTTTAATACATATACTTAGGAGCTGCTCAAATAAGGCGAAAACTCTTTTTTATATAATATGTCGTATATTTTGTTGTTTGTTTGGTCGAAATACAAATTTTAACTACCGACAGTCCACTGTCAATATCATTTAAATATTAAAAATTGATATCGATATAAAAGATTACAATTTTTATCGAATCTAAAGAATGGTTGTGAATTGGTTGTTCGAAAACGGTGTCGAGTCCCAATCCACAAATCCAAACAAAAAGTCATATTGAAACTGGTATTATCTTTTCTAACAAAAATTCCACGAAAATATAACGAGGGAGAGGACTTTTCATGTAATTAATTTACATTGGGAGGCTTTTTTCCCTGTCGATTCTAATTAAATTTGCTTGCATCTCTCGAAATATTCTGTCTTTGGAAGTACATCAAACAAGCTCACGCTGGTGAAAAGGGTGTTTTATGCGCAAATTGAAAGCCAACAGAGGAAAATCTTAATTGACAGAAATTAAAAAGTAATAAAGTGAGTCACGCTACGGTCGAATGAAATCTACAATATTCTATTCAAAGGTCTCGAAAAAGGATTGCTAAAACCTAATTTGGGCTTGATTATTATAATTACGCCTGGAAAGGAAATTGGTGTTTTCAGTTATGAAAAAGGCTCTTCGGAGAGCTCGTATCTTTTTAAAATATTAAGCTTTTTTAAGTACATGAAACACACATTTGCCGAAATGGATTTTTTCCTCTAGTCAGTCTTCCCTTCGCCTTCGTATACGAAAATGATTTTATTTTGCCTAATTGAAATGTGCACAAAGCGAAAACTGAAAAAGTATCTGGCTGAAATCCAAATATAATTACGGAGTAGCCTGAATTCCTAAAACTGTTCAAATACCGCCTGTTTGCACAGATCCACAGCAATTTCACGAGAGGCGCGCTTTCTCTTCCCATCGTTCCGCCCAAGAATCCTTGCTCTCGAGTTTACATGGCAAAATGAAAACATCAAACAGCCGAACCCAATTATAAAGATAATTTTTCGTGTATTGCTTTAAAAATGTTGAAAAATTAAATTGGAGTACGTTCGGAGAATGGAGAAGGCAAAATGGAGAATATGCAAATGGAAAATTACTGTTTGACTTAGATGTTGAAATATTAAATGGGAAAAATTCGCGTACAGATATATCAAATATTCAAACCTACCTACTATCAATTATTCCACTATTATAATCCCATACTATTTGCGCACTCAGTTTCTGCTCCTATCAATAAACTCAATTTATAGAGTGCTTCAATGTCGAATGCATTATTTGCTTTCGAGGCACGCATTTATTATTCGATTTGTAACAAATACTAGCTATTATTGTATTTTGGGTCTTGTATGTCAAGGGAGGAAGTGCTTATCAATAGGAATAACACAGAGAATGTACTGAATGTGACAGTAATCCTCTCGAGATCTTTCTTTGTTCTTCTAACATCAGTACTTTTGTGTTTTAAAATTATATAATACTACACTTCTATGTCGTACATTTTTTTATACATATCAGATTCAACATTATTCTTTAAAAATCAAAATGTGATGGAAAATCAAGATATACCCAAAATTACTGAGGTCTTCAAAGCAAGTTATTTCTTGTCAACGACACTAAAACAAGACAATTTGTCCTGTTTGTACAGGGTGCTGCATTTTGGATGTCCGAATAGGGAATCTCTAAAACTAAGAGGTTTAGCCAAAAACGAGTAATACATTCTGGGGCTCATTTTTGAGGAAATAATATTGGTTAAAACCGCATCCCGCTATCGTCTTTTGTTTTCGACTTATAGACAAAAATTGACATTTTAGCGATATCTAAAAAAAATCATATCTTCGTTATTATAGAAGACACAGATTTGAAATAAAGACATTCTACATGCACTTTTTTACGAGGAATTTAATAATGTAGCTAACAATTTTTTTTTAGTTGTTTGTTTAGCCGTAATAAAATAAACTTGTATTTTTTTTTAAATGGGAATCATAGATGGCTATGTCATTTTTAAAAAGCTTGTTTTTTCTTATCTAAAAAATATACATTTGTAACAAATTATTATAATACATTTTTAGCAAAAAAATTATCTTTGATTTTTGTTCACAGTTGGCCATGAAAAAATGTTGCATCTTAAACTAAAAGGATTTAAACTATATTATTCAACCAGTGTCACTAATGAAAGAGCTTTCTAAGTACTAAGTAATGAAAAAAATGCAAAATAAATCGTAAATCTACTTATTGGCGACTAATAACATTTCTTTGTTTTTAAACAAGCTAACATTACCACTGTAATGTCTAGTGATACATAGAGTGTTGTAAAAAAAGCCGCTTTAATTCTTCAATAAAATATATTTTATATGACACAAAAATGACGATATAGCTATTCAAATACCCAAATTCCGTCTATGTGGAACGTTATCCTACCTCCATTAGATCATCAAAAAAATGTTTTTTCTAATTGTGTTAACTGTTGACACATTTATTTTTCCTATTTTTTGATTTTTTAAAAATATGTAATAATTTTGTTCTGAGGCGCTTGCATATTTGTTCAATACTTCTAACGTATCGTATTTTTTAAATTTTTATAATTTTATCTATTTTTTCATTTATTTTACAGTTCACAAAACTCTTATTGATTACTATTTACACATTTGGCGTGAAATAGTTTTTCTATGGCCAACTATTATCAAACAAAATATGTATTTCACTTTTTAAGTATAGTTATAAAAAAATATTCTGTTACAAATATATATTTTTTAGATCAGAAAAAAATAAGTTTTGCCAAAGCCGCCTATGATTTCCATTTAAAAAAATAAAAGTTTATTTTATTACGGCTAAACTAATAACTGAAAAAAATTGTTAACTACATTATTAAATTCCTCGTAAAAAAGCGTCTGTATAATGTCTTTATTTTAAATCCGTATCTTGTATAATAACAAAGATATGAATTTTTTTTAGATTTCGCCAAAATATCAACTTTGTAAGTCGTAAACAAAAGACGATAGCGAGATGCGGTTTTAACCAATATTATTTCCTCAAAGAATGAGCTCCAGAATGTATCCTCGTTTTTGGCTAAACATCTTAGTTTCGGAGATTCCCTATTCGAACATCCAAAATGCAGCAACCTGTAGTGTAGGTCATTCAAAATTTTGAAAAAATTTTAAAAACAGAAAACTTTAAAATCGGACAAAATGACGGTACTTCTAAGGATTTTTAAGACTCGGAAAAGTGCGTAAAATGTAATTATTATTGGATGAGTTCGTATGGAATTGTCACTAATAATTATAACAATTACAATCAATTTTCTTATATGATCATTTCCGATTTGAGTCATCGTTCTGCTAAGCAAAGTAGACGCATCCACATGTCATTTCCCAGACGTCCAGTTTCTCATCGGTAACAAGAGCCCAGCAGTAGTTGAAGCGGCTCCATCAGGGACCCTCTGTCCAAACATACGAGGGGAAACGAGATCGGGCCAGATTTGGAAAGCCAGTGCACTTCTTAGCACATTTTCTCTGCAACCAGTCCCATCATCACACTTAACCAACCACTCACTTTGCTTCAGGCAAAAAGAGTGCCGCGGATGCACTTGTCGGTTGAAAACTACCGAATCAGGTGTTTGTTCAGATGCTTCTATCAGATAAGCATTAATGAATAAACCTTCGATATTCATCGACACCAATTTCAGACCGCCGGCTTCGGCACCCATTCCTCTACAACAAGTTAATAGCAAAGTTAGGCCGCGCTGGGCTTATGAACTACTTCAGAGACAGGTCAAGCGTGCTCTAGTGGCTTTTGCTAGATTCAAATGCTATTTTAGATTGTTTGTGTTGCCCTCACCGGGCTATATTGAACTCGAGCTTTATTTGCATGTGTCTCAGGATGGAGAGCTTCACTCGCTGGAGCATGTAGTCAATTAATTACGAACGAAAACGATGATAATAAAGAAACAGAATGACTGTTTGCCAAATAGCTGGAAACAAAACAAACGGAATAAATTAATCTGTAACGATTGGACTTGACGGTGATTAAAAAATAATAAAAAGGGAAGTGCGAATGTGAGGGGGACGGCGAACAACTTGGGGTCCGATCTACTCGGCTATGAATTGACATTATGTCCCGTTTATGCCATGTCTTTCGACATTATTCCAGGCGACGGCGACGTTTCTAATCATTATCAAATTCACTTCATTGATCGGAATAGTGATTTGCTGAGGCGTCATAATGGTGCACACATTTTTGATTAAACCATCTCCAGATTCGGAAAGATATCAAGGGGGCTTTATTATTTTAAGCCATGAAACAACCGATTTATATAATTGTTTAATGAATAGAAATGTTACCGATTTTCAAAATTCTTAAATATTTATTAAACTACTGGAGTTTTGGAAGTGTCTCATTTCAAAATTACAATTCTAATAAGTCTTTCAAAAACCTTTAGGGATTTTAAAAACCTTGTGATCAATTAAATACTTACTCAAGCTTATGTCACTTAACAACCTACTAAATCTAACTAAACTCAATTTTAGACCTCGTGGATTTTATATATAAGGTCGAAATTTGAAAGTTTATGTGAACATTTTTTTTACTATTTAATTTTGTTTGTTTATTTATTTTTTTTTATTATGGATGTACGAGTAGATGAAAATACTTTATGATTTAATAAAAAACTTTGTTAGGATTTATAAATTTTCAACCGAAAAATGTGTTTTTGTTCCTTCTTTCTCTATTATTTCGCTCGTGATGTATTTATTAGCTAAGGGAGTCTACCTGTGACGAAACACACACTTTATTAGCAACAATCAGGAGGGCCTGCAGTAAGCATATGCGTTTCGAGTCACATCTGTGTTGTTAACTAGCCATCTCGCAATGACCGTTCTAATCTGATAAGGTGTATAAGTTATGTCGGCATGTGTGGGAGCCTGGGCACATGCCGCATTTCAACCCACCCTATAATCACATTAGATGTGTCATCTGCAGCCTCTTAGCTCCGCTTTTACTCGTGACACTATCCATCCAAAACACATGTTCCGTTTTTTTCAGCTTTTGCGTGTGCGTTGGAATTGTTGAACAATTGGCCCAATGTTGTTTGGCGGTGCGAGGCCCCGTCCACGACGTTCCTCCAGCCTGTGCCTTCCTTCTTGCTGCCTTGGAATTTCTAGCAGCGCTGGCCGATCACTGTCCAGAAGATTCCGATCCCACACATCTAGTAAGATTTTTTTGATAGAAACCGCAATAATTTTGCTACATGAGAGAATACAAAATACATATTTATAACATACAGGGTATCCCAGCGAGTAAAAAAAAGACGCGCTTAAGCTTAAGGAATCAACTGGAAATAAGTTTGTTAAATTATCTTGAATAATTTTGAAGTTATGAATTTTTTTGTGGGTCTATGTACGATGTAATTTTGACACATAAATCGGCATAAGTCAAAAACTATTGCAGGTAAGTCTAAGAAACCAAGGTGCGTTATATTGACAATTTAGTGGCGAATCCAGAAATGTAATAAAAAATTGGGGTTTTCATTTAAAAAAACAGAACTTAGTTGTGTATCTTATTTCGAATACCTTGTAGGTATATGAATTGAAATATTTTTATAATGTGCCTCATTGTTGTATCTATCCTTAAAAAA
>NW_025401063.1:19181732-19308906 GCF_015345945.1 Tribolium madens | reverse complement strand
GAAGGCGTTTGTTAAATGTTCAATAAATAAATTTAAATGGAACACCCTAATTATTGTTTTTGCATTTAAAATATTATTAAATTGTCTTTCTAAAATTATTTACTTTTAGGTGTTTATAACCAATAACTAAAAAGATAATAAAGTTAAACATTAAGAAAAATAATTACTATTGTTTCAGTAGCCAAAAAGTGCACAGTTGCACAAGAGATGGGAAGAAATATTACTTCATAATCACATTTATGTTAAACTAAATCCATAGTTTTTTACTTTTACAATAAAATAATTTGAATTTCAATATTTATAACGACTTTTACAATCTCTGGATAAATCAACGGATAATAAGTGATCCGTGGTGTAATTACTATGGTTGCCATAGTATCAACACTGCTCAGATATTGATAGGCATTGTTGCTATAATTAATATTCAATGTTAAATATCTTTTAATTTGTCAATTCTAGACATTAAAAGATTATTTTTTTAGATAGACAATTTATCAATCTATTAGATGCAAAAATAAAAAATACGGAGTTCCTTTTAATTTTTTTAAGTTATTTAACTTTTAATAAACTTCTCAATTTATTAATAATCTTTACAAATGCTAAACACTAAAACATTTCTACAGTTATAAATTCTGTACTGTTGTTGAAGCTGTTGTTTTTGTGTAATATATTTTTAAAAACTGCATGTTTTTGTCACAAACGTCTTATTTCTAAAACTAGGCGAAATCGGCTAATAAAAGTTTAGCGTAAAAACAGTGTTTTAAAAGGCTACATCCAAAAATGCAAAGAATCATAGGTGTTTCATTTAAAAAAACAAAAGTTTCTATAGTAACTTATTTTTTGAATATGCTGTATGGTTGAAAATAATTGTAGGTGATGCACTAGATTAGTAGCAATTAATGTCCTATAAATTTTTTAAATTTTACCATTTAAATGTCACTAATTGACTTTTTCAACTCGCTGGGACACCCTATATATTTTTTCTATGACTACTTTTACTTGTACTTGTACTTTTTTATATTTGTGAAAAACTATGAGAAAATACAATTTATAAGCGGTAGCGGGTTTTTGTTTAAACTATTTTTTTCTTGAAAAAATGATGTAGAGGTACTATTTTTTTAATTTCAGGTGAGTACTTTGCACGGTACTGAGTTATTGGGGGCCGTTTCCATGCTGTATGGCACGTTACTGCCTCCGGACTCCTCCCCACGTGTCGAAGGGCAGTCTCCTCCGATGATACCGGATCCTTGTCTCCATTTGGCCACCGCTACTTTTCGACTTCTTCGCAGAATTGCCGAATTAGACTTAATTAAATTTCAGGTCAGTACCTACTCGGAAAACGTAATCAATTCGTTAACACAAAATTTGCCCTGTCGTCTTTCTGTTTGCAGATCGGTCTCTAACCATGTTTGCAATAGATGATACGCCGCAGCCGCGCGTGTTTTAATTGAATCAGTTTGCTTCCAATTGAAAATTAGCTTTGTACCCGGTTTGAAGTTAATTTCGTGGGAGGTCTCTGGGGTCGAGACAAGAGACGGGAAAGCACTGATGCTTCCGTGTTTATTTGGCCGTGTATTCTCTAATTAAACCCGTCTTGTTTCTTTTGTTGTGTCAACAGTGATGTAATTTTCATAACGTGCTCGGTTTTAGAAGAGATTATTATTAAAATTGTTCAACTCTTCGTTGTGTTTCGATAACGAGGTTACAACTTTGGTTTTAGGCTAAACGAGGTTACTTTCAGACCCGCAAACGGCAAAACTTTGATTTCAGCAAAACTGAAACCGGGATAATTTCTAATTTATACTAAGTACGACTTAAATATTCACCTAAAAACTCAATTTCGGACGAAACATTCTCCTAATGCACTTATAAATAATAACACAGGCTTGTGAAAAACTATTTTTTGAAAATTATTTTAGTTTTATTCACCGATTTTTATGCAATTTTTAGTGCTATGGCGTACCTACATACATTTTTTTTCTATTACGTTCGGTCTTTTAACAAAAACAATAAAAGGTGTAAAAAATGACACGAAATGCAATTTTTACATACATATTTGTGTTTTAATGTTATCACTTAAAATATATAGCAGAAATACCTGTCGACACATTTTGAAAACAGTAAACATTTTAAGAAAGCGTAGTAGTACAAGTAAAAGTACAAAAGTACAAGTCTTTATAGCAGCGTTGCCTTTTTCCTCATGTCTCCATTTCTCACTTGATGCAAAGAAAAGTCTGAAATAATGTAAGTTAAACTAGTGCCCGGTTGCACAAAAGATAACGGATAGTTAACAAAGCTTTAAACATTCATCAAAAATTTTGTTGAAATCAAAACACCGTTAACGGTTGATTAACGTTTCATCAAAAATTTGATGATTATCAACGATAATGGTCCGTTAATGGTCCATCACCACTGTTTTCCGTTGCACAAACAAAAATGTCACTGTTAACTATTCATTAACGAATCATCAGCTTAATGACTGAACCGCGGGCGATTAATCGGTGATTAAATCATATGTCAAATTTTTTCTTGACGTTTGAAGGCGTTTTTAGTGAGTTGTTATTAAATATCTAAAGGATGAAACAGTAATAAGGATTAAAAAGTTGTAGAAAACATTGAACTGACTTTATTATTTGAAAAATGTTGTGGGACACATCCTCATCTTCATCAAGCGAGAGTGATTACGAAGAACCTGAAAGGCCTGTACGGAGAATTCGTTTCATCCGGGACCGTGAAAATCCATTTGAGATGTTGGATGAATATGACTTTAAAAAAAGGTTTCGCTTAAATAAAGCTACTGTTACTTATCTAGTACACACAATTGGAGATAGAGTCGCACCTAAGACGCAGCGGAACAAATCCTTGAGTGCACAAACCCAATTTTTAATTGCCCTCCGATTTTATGCAACGGGTGGCTTTTTGGAACTCGTCGGCGATTGGATGCACGTCCACAAATCCAGCATCTGCAGAATTATCCAAAAAGTCACACGCGAAATTGCTCGACTCTCTCAAGAAYATATTAAKATGCCGAGGACCGTTGAGGAGTTGGTAGCAACCAAAAGAAATTTTTTTCAAATTGCTGGTTTTCCTCGTGTTGTGGGTACTGTGGATTGTACCCATGTTGGCATCCAATCGCCTGGTGGTGCAAATGCAGAACTGTACCGAAATCGAAAAGGGTACTTTAGTATTAACGTCCAGGCCGTTTGCGACGCCAATTTGAAATTATTACACATCGTTTCTCGATGGCCGGGATCGGTACACGACAGTACGATTTTTAATAATTCGCCTCTTCCTGTCGACTTTCGAATGGGGAGATATGGTAATGGGTATCTATTTGGTGACGGTGGATATCCTTGCCAACAATACCTCCTCACTCCATTTCGTAATCCAGCTAACGCAAGCCAAGAGGCTTATAATCGAGCTCATATCTCTACTAGGAACTGCATAGAAAGATTTTTTGGAGTTTTGAAACGTCGTTTTCCATCATTGAAATATGGGCTTCGATTAAAAATTAATACTATAGTTGAAGTAATTGTTGCCTGTGGAGTTCTACACAACATCTGCAAACAGCAAGATGATGATATAGAAGAATATTTTGATGAGATTATAGAACATGATGAGGAGGAAAATGTTATTTATCAAGAACATAACATAAATAATGTTAACTTTGCAGTAAGGAATTCTCTGGTCGAAACTATTTTCGCCAGATAAAAAAACACATATTTATTTTTGCATTTTTTTAATTTCTAATTTAACTTTCTGTATTTCATAATTTAATAAAATTTGTTTCTTTTTTTCGGTTTTAATTTTTTCCTGATAATATAGATCTTTATAATTTAATTTTTGTTTTTTTCGGGGTTTCAAAATTTTACGTCTTGGCAGGGTAGGAACAGGTTTAGGACAAGGTTCTGGGTTTGCAGAGCAGGGAAAGTTGGAGGAAGGTTCATAGCGGGCAAGGTCAGTGGAACGTCCAGAGAGWGCAAGTTCGGGAATTGGAGTTTGCGGCTTCTCAAATATTTCGATATCATCTATTAAGACAAAAAAATCACAAATTATTTTTGTTTTATTAATATTTAAGCGTGTATATTACTGAAATATTCAGCCGCACTGTCATAAGCATTATCTAAGGGCTCCACTTGTTCCCGTATTGTGGCCAGGAGTATTTCTTGTTCGGAGGTCATTTCCAAGGTGGAACTGCCTCCGCCAGTCTTCATTATTTCTTTCTTTTAATTATTATTATTTTTTTTATAATTTTTATAAATATAATTTGTTACAAAAAAAAGACTGTGGTGTAATGTAAATTTGTGTCATGTAATTACCTTGTCGTGAGCAGCGGCCTTCCTCGCTTCGCCCTCCTTTACTCTGGCTTCATATTGTTCTTGCTTAAATATATATTTGTCAAATGTAGCATGTGTTTTTCGTAAAAGATTTTTAATTGCTTGACCGACCTAGTACCTGATTCAGCCAAGCAATTAAATTCTTCTACAATTGCTTCCCACGCAACTGCCTTTTTCTGCACCGCCCACGCCTTGGTGCATTTATCTTCAATAACTTCTTTATATCTAAAGGATGAGACAAGGATTAAGGAGTTGAAATGTCGAAAATATTGAGCTTATTTTAGTGGAAAATGGGAAAAAACTGGGGTAACGAGTACAAAGTGAATAAAATTAATTGGAATAGTAAAATGTTGAAGTCTCTTGGTGTATTCTTGGTGTTGGTTTCTCTAGAACAAATTTGATAAAAACTTACTTCGCTACCACCGAAAGGAATATATTCTTTTCATTGTGGGTATAATTTACCCGTTTCGACGACATCCTGTTTCGAACTTAGAACCAGAACACAAGACACTACCACCAGAACACAAGACACAAAGACAATGACACAAAAATTGTCAAAATGTCAAATTAAAGAAATACGGCGTTGTTGTCATATCGGATGTGTAATTAAACGATCATCATATGATGAATCATTATACCATGTGCAAATTGTTTTGTGCAACGCAATCAAAGTTAACAAACCATCAAATTTTGATGAACCATTATCTAATGATCGATTGATGGGAGTTTTGTGCAACCGGGCATATCTTTTGACACAGCAAAACAATTGTGTTATTTTTAAAAATAGCTAAATTTGTTTTTTTCGAAAAAATCAGATTTCTTATACAGGGTGTTTTACATAACTTTACGAGGCTTGCGCCCAATGTACGCACCCAAATATATAAAATTCGCAAAACACTAGATACCAAAAATACACATTTAATTATTTAAATTTTGGAAACCCATGACAGTAGTTGTCAGACTAATCATTTTAATGGTCATAGACTGCAGTTTTTCAGAAACAATTATCATTTGTTAGTTCGATCAAGAGACGACATGAATATGATTCTAGTTTATCTATCTTAATCACTAACTAACTAAAAATGTTGTAATTTTTGAAAGGGTGAACAAACTAGAAAAGATTATCCAATTTTTGAAAATTTGTAATCGAGTTCGTATCGGAATAGGTATTATTGATTGCATCTTACAGGCGCAGGTCTCGTAAAATTATGTGAAACACCCTGTATTTATAAATTATACAGAATATACAATTAACAATTAAACAATTTGTGTTTGATTTTGAAGTGTTGTAAAATTTGTTTATGGTTTCTAAACCCTCAATATGGTAATTGTTTAATTTTTTGTATGATAAAATTTTCCTTAATTTTTAACGAAGTGTATTTACATCGTGCACCCTAGTTCGCATAGTTTGCACAGATGACCTAACATACTCGCGTGAGATTGATATGTGTTCATTGGCAATCCCACCGCTCTTGATTAACTCTCATGGGAACGAGCGTGTGCCCCGCAAAGCACTGCCGAATCTCCAGAGACGGTCCCGTAACTAACAAACCGACTGTTGGGTTAAACTAAGACACACAATAACCACAATTCAATTTTACTGATCTAAAATGATGGATTGATTTTTCTATGCGTGTTTTTTTTTTTTCAGGAAGTACTTGGAGCCGAGGGTATTTCATTGCAGTTTCGTCATATTGCAAGTCACTTAATTTGGTGTTGTGCACTTCCGACAACGTCTCCAAGAAGCAAGGATGGCAACAGTGAGATTCATCAAGAGCTACTTCACGAAGTGATAGCCGTCACTGGATACTTTGCTGTGGAAAATAATGAGAATCAGGTCAGTGGTTTTGATAAAGGCGTTAAAAATCTATAAATCAATCCTGACCTCAATCGAGGTTTATTAGAAAGTGTGAACACTTTTTTCATTGCGTGTAATAAGAGGAAAGACGAAAGGGAGGTTTGTGGAGGAAGTGGGGTAAGTCGGTAATGGAAGGAAGCAAGGAGGAACTATCTAAGTCAAGGATATTGACGTCATAAATGTGTGATTTTATGATTTTATACACAGTGTGTTCGGTCTTGAGGTTGAAATTTAAAGAAAACGATATGCACAGTAGAAGAAACCTAATACGCCATATATAAATAAAAATTTACATTATGAAAGGAAATAATTCACTTTATATTATTTGTTTGAGAATTGGTGTTTCGGTTGCAACAATGGCCATTAGCAGGCACGTAACTACAGGGGGGCCTGGGTGGGCCATGGGCCACCAAAAATTGTGCTGGCCCACCCTTTGGTCCACCTGCTTCAAAATAGGATATTCTAAAAAATTGTTATTTATTATACAAGACGATAAAATTGAATTTTATCTTTGAGAGCAATTACTAATTCGAGCTAATATGCTCGAAAAGATAATGAAAATTTTATCGTCGTCTACAATATAAAATTTTATTCAATCCTCACTAATTTTGTAGTCAATTTGGTCGATATTTATAAATGCCAATGTAAAATTCAACAATGAAATCTAATGTCAAAGATCGTTAGCAACTAACAACCGCAGATATACAACAATGGATGATGTATTTTTTATCATCTAGACGCTAAAATTTCATTTTAACATGAAGAAAAGAGTAGATAAAATTCAATTTTAACATAGAGGAATAAAATTTATTACTGTTTATACTACTTTAACATAGTTTTTTTTACAGAAGTAGTATTTTCTGAACCACTTTTCACTAACATTAAGTTTTTTTGCTGGTTTTTAAAACATGGTGTCTATTGTTATCCGGTTTTATTATAACATATCTGTACCTCAGAGCAAAATAAATATTAACCACCAAAATGCAATTTTTTTTTTTTAGATCACTTTTAAAACTATAATTTTGTTTAAATGTCTGTTATATTCATAATATTCTACTTAGACTTCCTCAAAAATTTAGTTCTAGTTCGGTGCCTGGCCATTAGTATCATTAACTTGTGTTTCACAGCAAATCATAATCACGACTAGCAATTTATTATTTTAAAATTTACGATCTATGTCTATAAATTTGACAAAAAAAAAAGAAAAACAATCAAACTTGTTGAAACGTTATCGTTGGAAGTGATTAAATAAAAGATCTTCGAATTTTGATAAAAACTAAGGCAACATCAAAGCAAATGATAACAGTGTCAAAACTATGAAGTGTTTTTTTTATTGTCGTGGATACAATTTTTCGTATTTGTTGCTAGTTTTATTTTATTTCCTCATTCTTCTATTATACCAGATCAACTTTCAACTCCAAGACCTTAAACACTGTATATACCTTCCTACTAATTTTATTTTATTGATTTTAACTCTTGATATTCTCAAATCGTGTCAAAAAAATATTATTTTTTCTTTTGATTTTGATATGTGGGTTTTGTTCCGTCATAATATGACTAGTCACGACTTTTACTATTGTAACTGTGATTAGCATGGAAATAAATACACACTTACCTGTAAATAACTCATTCACCTATGTAATACTCCGATATCATCACTGACGATAACCGTTTGCGTGCCAGAGACTTACCTGTTAGCTTTTCCGCGAGCCATTTAATGCCACATCCGGTCACACGGAATGGACACGTGTTTCCTATGCCGGTGAGGGTGACGAAAAATTGTCTATTTTTATTAATTTCTAGGCAAACAACTTTATTCACATATTCGGATGTATTAAAGTGTACCTATTATTGTAAACTACTCGTACAAGCTAACTACTACTAGAATTATAATTACTATTTATTTAAAACGTTTGTACGTTTCTATTAATAATATTCTTAAAAATAAGTAAGTTGAGCCAGATACAGGTAAAAATCAAAATTCCGATTTAAACTAAGTCATAGTTGATGAACACAAAAAATTAGATTACCGCATTTAAAGATCTACGAAACAGAGTTTTCTTTTATTGTTATAGAATTTTGTTCTGAAGGTAAGTGTAGTAATAGGTATATGTATTTATTTATTTAAGATAAAAAATAAATTTTAAACATTTAAAACACACAAGGTAAAGTAAGTAACTTGTAATGTTTTTTTCTGAAATACTCTTTATAGTGTTCGTACACAGTTCGTACAAAGTACTTTTCACTTTTTAGAACTCATAACATATTTTCTAAAAAGCTGGATTAAAAGAATATTTCAAATTAGTATGTATATTTTTACTTTTGACTAATTACTAATTACAAAAAGTTCCACATTTTAAAACGTGAATCAGTTTTTAAAAGTACTAAAATTTTGAAAAAATAATTTTATAGACGAAAACGCTTCTAAAACTGTATTCATACCACACAAAACTAGAGTATTTTGGCAATTTTGTCTTTTTTTTTTTGGATTGTTATATTATTGTTATATCAAGAGAGTTTTTGCAAACCGTAAAAAAGTTTACGTTTTACGACAAATGGCCCTTGCTAAGAAATCAAAAAATAAGACGTTTACGTAAACGTCTTTGAATTGACGAAATACGCCTTTTACCCTTGAAAGACGTACACACGACAATTAAATGACGTTGTCGTTAAGGTTAACGTTAAACTAAACGATTTACAAAAACTCTCTTATTATTTATTATTTCAAAACTGTGACAAATATCCCTGCATTATTTCATAATTTTCATCTCATATTTCTTTAACTTCCCGTCTTAGTTTTTTTTCTGTGGGCCAGAAAGCATCTCTGCATTCCTGCGGCCGTTTGGTCTCGCCGGCCGCCGTCATTAAGATAGCGCGGGCGCCATCGAAGCTGCCGCGAAAAACACCACCAGCCAGATTGATGTTGTTTCTCTTGTTCTTTCTTAGGTTTCGTTATCACGTCGACCGTTTCTGAGGCGGTTGGAACAATACCACACCCCTCAATGTCGCGTTGCTCAAGACCCACTAATCGAAATAACTCCTACCGAACACCAGCAGTGGACAATGATGTCTTATGGTGGGGTGTGGGGTCTTCTTTCTCGTGTCTACCTTGGATTAAATTACGGCACGCGATCCTCACATTTTGTTGTTATGCATTATATTTTACGATATTATGAACGTTTTAAAGCCGATAGCTTCGACAGGAATGTTAAATTAATTTTTTAATTTATATGGAAATTAACAGGCGACGCGAAACAACTAAAACAACCAAAGCAAAAATGGCACAGGGCAATTTACAAACAAATTTTGACGAAGTAACAATAACGCTATAATTTTCTCGTGTGATTGAATTAATATTAAGATATACAGGGTGTTCCGTTTTTTGTTGTTACAAATTTAGCCAGGTGATAAAAAAAGTACCCTAACTATTTTGGCTGTTGGTTCTTGCCACTTTCAGCTACACAATTCTAAATTCCATAGTTTTTTTACAAAAAAGAGGTCTCATGCATTTTTTCGATACAACTTATCGTTTTTGTGTAAAATTTGTCTCTACAGACCATAAAGATGAGAATAAAAATTAAAAATCAAATTTGTTTTACCGTTTAAGACGCTTGTGATTAAAAATTTCGACAACTGATCTTTGAATTCGTTCAGGTGTTTAAAGGTTATCAGCTGTACCGATTTTCGTAATTTTATCTATTCTGCAATAGTGGAAAAACCCCATTAAAAACGCATCTTTTTCAGGAGGGGATGTAGCTCGCTTTCATAACGTTTTTTAATACATGTTCATTTTTGTCTTAAATTAAATATTCTATCACCCTGTATAATATCTAAAATAGTTAATTACTAATTTTTCTCAAAAGAAAAAATACCAATCTTACATAAATTTTCGCAGAATAATCACATTTTAGGCGGTACAAAAAATACTAACTGCCCTCAAGGATCTATTGGGACCTTTCAGATTTGTTCATTCAACTAAAGTTTTAATAAAGTACATTTTAGATTATCTCATAATCCTTTAATTTGTCAGTGCATCTCCATTTAAATTTACTTTACTTTCAGTTCCTTTGCCCCGTTTCCAGTTCTGTTCCCACTTCAAATTTGAATTTCTTGCACACTAATTGAGTGTTTGGTAATTATAAAGTTACGAATACTTCCATTCTGATTTAAATTGCCTTGAAGAAGTCTTCGTGTCAATATTGGCTTTGCTTCTTGAAATGTATTGTCTTCCTGGCCCTTTTTCAATTACATTAATAAGCTTTATTTTTGGACTTTTTGTTGGATAAACGCCTGAAATGTTTATTTCAGATGTTGTTAGTGAGTGGCCAGCCTCCTTCAGTTCTCCAACAGCTCTGTTCGTTGCCTTTTCCCTATTTCTCAGTGGAAACGCTTTCGAACGTGCTTTATCCAACTTTGCTGGCTTGCTGCGTTAGAAATGAGCACACCGCAGCAATTCTGAGACAAGAACTTTCCTACGATGTGAGTAAAGTTTTTGTTTTGATATTTGTAAACTTGTAGTTTCAGATTTTGGAAGACTTTCGGAAGTCAGCAACAGGACAACAACATCGATTGGTTAAACTTCTAAATAAAAATCGCGTTTAATTAAATTTTGACGTGCAATTTATATTTTTAAGTGTACCTACTGTCAATTCCATTAGTCACTAGAAGTAAACTAATCAGGTCTTTGAGACCGTTATTATTCTATCCTGTCTAACAGTGTACTGATTTAATATAATATGTCACTTAAAAACTCTCACTTTGTTTAATTTTGATGTGATGTAATTTTTTGAGATTATTTTGTGATCGTGGTTATTAACACAATATTTTAGGCGAAATATAATTATATGTAGCTTTCCTATAATAAAGTAGTGAGAGAAATTAAAAAATGCATTTTCTTGATATTGCAATAATCAATAGGCACCTCCCTCGAGATGCTTATCGTCTTCTGCATCTTCCCCTTGAGAAGTGTCGTGTTGTGGGGGGAGGTCGCGTCCCCATGCTCTTAGTGCTAAGTGCTTGTGTTAATCTAAACCTCCTGCTGTCCTTCGCTGTTATCCATAGGCGTGCTGGGCTCGAAACACCGTTTATGGTGAAACTAGTGCAGCAGAATTTTTGTAGCCTTTCGAAAGCGTTGTACTTTTTTTTCCTTTTTGTAGTATTGACAACATGCAGAACTTCAGACAGTGGCGTGACAACACACATGATCCGTAATTAATAGTATATTATGTAACTAGTGTTATAAACGCCACTTTAGAGTTTTATTAGGCACGAGCGAAGCGCAGCGGAGCGAGTGTTTAATAAAACGAATGTCTAGAGAAGTTTAAACACGTGTTACATACTATACTTTTTCTACGATCACCACAAAAAAATACTTAAATAAAAAAAAATTGTACTTAATTTTAATTTAATTTGGTATTATGGTTTACCTTTGTAAATAGGTATTCCTTATCAGGAGCAGACGATAAAAATTCTTTAATTTGCTCTTTTCGACTTTTTAGGTTTACAACCATCAGATTTACCCTTCAGCAACACACACAATTTGGGATATTTTCTCATGTCAACATTGTTTCTTAGGTTAAGCGTCATCCGCAACATTGAGTAGACTGTCCACAAAGAAGACGGTTTCATCCTTTTCGTAAGATCTTGAAAATATGCAAGCAGCACATTCTCAGATAAAGAATTTATTTAATTTTTTGACGCCAATCTTGGAAAAGTTTATATGCACATTCGTATTACAGAAAGCTAACTTAAGCCCGTGACTAATATGACAGTTCCTATTAGCAACGTGACTAATACGTATAAAAGTCTTTGTTAAGGTGTGTATAAAAGGTCACTTAGCATCATGGAAACATACAGGGTTATTCATAAATATGAAGCAATATTTGAACCTCAAAAATGACCTGTAAAATGATGTTAATTTAAATAATAACTCGTGTCCTATCTCTACTGATAAGAATTTTACAGCCCTCGGAATGTGGGTATGGAAATTTGATTTTTTTGTAATAACTTTGGAACTATTTGACCAAATATTATAAAATTTGGAACATTTCCATGTGACAACATACCCTTTAAACTGGTAATCACGAAAACCGGATACATCCACTCAATTTCCGGTTCCAGCAGTTGCAGGTCACATTTTCTGTGTTTTTCCATTTTTTTGCTCTCGTAACACCAATTTTTTATTGCCCAAATCGATAGAGTAATCAATTTCGATTAAAAAACGCATAATCTTTAATACCCCTAAAATGGACCGTTTCAAAGATATTTTAATTTAAACTGTGGACTGCACAACGCTGAAACCAAAAAGTAGGGATTTTGAATGGATGATATCCACGGTAACAAATGACCATGGTCTCACTAATCGCTGTCAGGCATCTGTCAACTTTGACATTGGACGATTATTAGACAATTAATCGAAAATACTATCTATTTCAGTTGATAGTGGCATCTGATAAACAGGGTTTTTAGCGGTTTTACCAAAGTTGTGTTGACTCTCGTAGCCATGATTTTGGATTTTATTTTTTAAAGGTGGCAATGATGTTTTTTTCTGTCACATTGCAAAGGTTATGTACGATGGTTTTGGGGTTTAATAAAATTTTAAGGTACAATCGCGTGCTTTATTCAGAACATTCAACAGCCGAAGCTTGTTTTTGGATGAAACATCAGTGAATAACTCCGATTACCTCCGATAAAAAAGTGTCGATCAAATTAAAAGTTGGAACACCAAACCCAAGTCCAAGAATTTTGTTCAAAACGTTGATCGAACCTCTGATATGAAAGATTTGTAAGAAGAAAAGCATCTTCTTGCTAGAATCTGTTAATCATGTCCATGGTGTTTGTGGCAGTTATCAATTTACAAATAAAACTTTTGAATGTTGCGCAAAATTAATAATAATAAATCAAAGATCGTTATTGATAATAACAAACATTTTAGCTACACCCATAGTTTTAATTAACAAAATGTTTATGAAACATACCTTGCACCTTGTACAAGGGTAATGTGCCTCACATATTATTGTTCCCAACTGAAACGCAGTTGCCTCAAGAAAATTGTTAGTGGTGCAGTGGTTTAGTTGATTAACTAAAAATCGGAAAACCCTCCAAAATATTTCGTAGATATTTGACTTATACTGGATCACAAGATTGTTTTATTACCTTTTGGTAAATTTCAAAGGTTTGTTAAGGACTAATAGTTAACCATCACAAATTTAGTTTTGTGCTTCAGTGATAGGAGTTTGTGATACAACGTGTTTTGGTGTTGGTATGTTGGAGGATTAGCATAATTCTTTATTGTGACGATAGTTCTGCAGTTCATCAAATCATTTAAAAGAAATTTTTGCTCCTATGAATAAGGTCACAAGCAGGCCTATCTAGGGGGAAGCAAACCCAAGTTGATCCTTTCTTTGGTTTTGAGCAAGAACGAATATTGTTGGATAAAATTTCCAGATTCTACTGACTTTGCCTGCAGATGCTTCTATCTGAGTTGATTATATCTGATAGATTTGCAACTACCTTTTATGAGTAAATTGAAAATAAAAGTATTTTTCATATACGTTTGAGTGATTTAACCAAAATTGGAGCTCAATAAAACTCGTTCAAATACCATTCAAACACTCATGTTTTGGGTTATTTTAAATATCTAAATCAAATAGTATGTATTGTAGTCCCTTCGGTTTCCGTTAACGAGCACATTAAAATCAATTTAAATAAATAAACTCAAGATTTACTAATTAAAACACCAGCTGTTCGTGGATTGTCAATAAATGTCAAAATGCTGTCAAAAGTGATCAGTGTATTTGTCAAGGTTACTTGGTACGATAATCCGTGTTTTAGATGTGAGAGTAGAAGAAATATTTTTCCGTGGTGCTTCATTGATTAGCGTTGTTAATCAGTAACAGTACGGAAAACCGTATATTGCAAGAATGTTGTCTTTATTTTTTTATTGGGAACAGCTTACCTCTTTTATCGATGAAATTCTTTCTATTTATATGATATTAATACCTTTCAACAATTTCTTGTCCGGATGTATGCTTTTAAGCCGATCGTGTGAAACAGAAAAATCTGCCGCTCCGATTGTAAAAAACCTCCAATTAAGTTGAGAGCTTGTATCCGTTGATTTTACACTTCAAACGCATGTGCGACATAAAGTCAAGTGGCGCTAACCGTAAATAACTGAAATAGCTAGTGAGGAATAAAAGCATAGTCGTTTGAAATACCCACATTTATCATTTCCTTCCTCAGAAGCATTCACTCGAAGGCAGACGGATCGAACTGTCATTACAAAGGTGGACGAATGGAAATGGGGGCAAAATTTCATTTCCGGGACGATTTTACACTACAAAAATCTACCTGCAGCCTTTTTAAAATGTCAAAATTAAGAATATTTTTAATCTTGCGGGATATCCCAAAGGGGACAAGGGGTGTAAACGCCCCTTTGTAAGGCAATTAAAAAGAACGAATGACAATGCCTGGAGACACATTAACGTTACTTCCACATCTACATTTACCTGTGTTACGTCATGCAATCGATATCTCATCGCGGTAAAAGGGTGAAGCTACCCTTCCACACCCCCACCGTTCAACACCACTAGTACCAGGACAGGAATAAAAATAATCAACAGTCATTGATGTATAAATTCGTTTGGTAACGAGTAAACTTGATGACATTTTATTGATCAGTCTAAAAAATGGGGTTTATACTTATATCTACTATAAAAATATACTTCGCCTCAAAATATTTTTCTACACTATGATATTTTTATTTTTGCTAACAATACAATTCGGTAATTGAACGTATTCAAATTATCTACAGCAAAAGTATTTTTACAAACTGTGACAATAATTTTTGGGGCACAGAAAGTAACTTTTTGTTATTTTACTTTGATTCTTTAATTTTAAAATATGGTTCTAAAAAAACAATTAGAAATAGTATGAATTAACTTGACGTAGCTAGGACAGGTTTATAAGTTTTTATTGTCTTATCTTGTTTCACGTTCATGTCTTGATTTGTCTCGATTTTAGGACACACAGACCAAAATGTCTTGATTTTGCCTGACCTAACCTGACCTGACCTGACCAAAATGTCTTGATTTTAAGATTTTAATTTGCAGTAAACGACATTTATTAGTCTCCTGAAAAACTCAGTTGAAAGCAGAAAATATTTTTTCCTTCAATCCTAATAGAAAGTAAGCTTTTCCACCCTAATTTCAAAAAGAAAAGTGGCCAATTACTTCTTCCAGGGATGTAAAAATTTTACCTCCCCCAAAAAAATGTAAAAATATGCTGCTAGATTTAATGACGAAACTAGGATATCAAGAAAAATTGTTATTTGTTGTTGTTTGCAGAAAAAGAAAAAAGGAACTCATTCAGATTATAATTTGCATTTGAGACATGAAATTAACAAAAATTGTTTTGTATTTATCTCATTATTTTACAACGTATATTATTACATTTAAATTAAATTATACCGGGTAGGTATGTACAATTATGTAACCAGGTAAGTATTTTTGTTTGGTGGTCTGATGTGATGTGATTTTTTGAAATTGGTCATCCCCTTATTCATAAGTATACTAAGAGCATCTCTTCTAGTTTTACATAGGTTTGTTGTGAATTGATTATATTTTTGAATAAATTATGATAAGTATGATGTATTTTGTTACAAAAAGTCAATAACTGTAACAATTGAAAATTTTTATTTAAAGTATGTAATACACAATGTTATAAGAAAGACATCACAAAAATTGATATAAGAAAATAGGTATTCAATTTTCTTTTATTTAAAGAAATTTTGTAATAGATACAGTATGATGGAAAAAAAATATTTGCTTTCAGAAAATAATAATTAATAAAAATTGCACATATTTTTATAAACATGATCTTGTTCTGGGAATGAAATTGTGCTAACACAAGGAAAAATCTTTTTTACAAAGGCTATAATCTAAGGATTAGGTACATACAACTATCTAGATTTTATTCCATTTTCATCGGAAAAAAATAAATAAAATGCTATTTTCGAAAAAAAAAAAGTTCCTCAACTGATCAATTTAATTTATGAAAAATTTTGAAATTCGAAATTTTTGAAAAACAAGTTTTTAATTAAAAAAAATTGTTTTTAATGAGTTAAGCAATTTTTTCTAAAATGGCAACTTACATGATTTTTTTTGATAAAAATGACATAAAATCTAGATAGTAATCCTTAGATCATAGCTTTTGTAAAAAAAGTTTTTTTTACGACCCCAATAGAAAGTAATTGTTACAAAATGTTCATTATGACACCGAAATAGAAAAAAAATATTTATATTCTCAGGGAGGTAAAAATTTTACTCTTCCATAGAAACAAAAAACATGCTGCTAGATTTAATTTTGGATCTTAAAAAAATTATATGTATTACACTGGAGGAACGTGTCTTTCTCTCTCTTGAAATACAAATAACTATTATTAGTTGCCATTGAAAAAAAAATTGCAAAGTACAAATCAAAATTCGAAAAATTTATCCTTGTTCTGTTTCTGTTCACCTGGTATGTTGTTATACGGACGTTTTAAAAACGGAGTGTTTTTCGAAGTTGTGTTTCAATTGAGACACTGTACCATATTTAAACCAAATTTTATGATAAATGTCGGAATATTATACAGGTGCGCCAGAACTCGCGCCCCAGAGAAAAATGCCATATAAGGTAAGATACCAGGAACATGGCAAAAATGTTAAAAAAAATTATCTATAAAAGTTTCGAAGTTATGAGAATTTAAATTTTGCACTTTGACTCTATTTATTTCTGTTGGAAAAATCATTTTCCAAGGTTTCTTGCTACAGGCTATTAGAAGAGGAAACAAGGAAGCTGTATTCTAAATCGTAATTTTGTTTAACGTTATTTGTGGCTTTTATTGGCAAAATTTTTGTACCTTTACTAAATAATAGTAAAAAAACTTATACAAGATCATCAGTATCATTAAATAGATATAAAAAAATGTTAAATGTCAAAAAATAAATGTCAAAATTTTTTGACAGAGAATTTTTTTAACAATTTTTTAAACACTGTATGTACAATATATATTTATACTATTTGACATTCCTACTACACGATAACTCAGTGTTGAGACTTGAAAGTGTTGAAACGTGAGTTGGTTTCAAAACCTTTTCCAAAACGGCAGTTTCTGAATTAAATTGGCTTTACATAAGACGACTTATTTAAATATCCAGAGGAAGAAGTAGAAAGTAGAACAAAGACGTAGATTTTATTATCGCATTTAAACGCGATTTCATCTTATCCCTTAGCGAAAACGTTGAATCCGGTCCTGCTACTGTTTGGTTTAGGCTGGGGGCGGCAGGCAATATGTGTAATGGATAGCGAGCATAACGAAGAGGGGGCGGCTTTAAGGGCAGCAGCACTGTCGTTCATTCAATTCAAACCACAGCTGCTTCGCTTTTCCATACACCTACCAATTCAACACAATTCAAAATTCCAATATATAAATACCAGACTTTGTTTTTTGAATTGACATCGACGTTTATAACATAAATATTTTTCGATATAAACGAATATCGGTGTTCGGCGTTTTTAGTTTGATGATGTATGATTTTGACCGTCTGCTGTCTGGAAATGTGCGGCTAACACAAACATCACGTATGCATTAAAACGTCAATTTCGCATCATCGACGTGTTAAAAGTACTCGGAGAATGAGGATGGAAAAACAGCTGTCATCTGCAGTGGCTGGAGGAAATGAAAATAAACGTAATAACGAAGGAAAACTAAAATAGTAGTAAAAGTTAATTTTAAGCAATGCTAAGTTATTTAAAAATTAACGCTTTTACTGTTATATGGAAATAATAATAATAATGCACTGGCCGCCAATATTAACCGGACAACTAAAATTTTGTGAATTTTCAATATTGTTGCAATATTTTTGTTATTTTTTGTCGGATTTCGACGAATTTTTGTTCGGCTTAAAGAACGAACTTTGCAGAACATTGTAATTTAATTCAATAACATTTCTAGTTTTGTCTTGTACATATTATACCTAAAAGACGAGAGCATTGTTTTTTTACTTATTTTTATACTGAGCTGTAGTGTGCAACAGAGACAAAATTAAATTTTTACTTATTTCAGATTATTTCTCGTTCTCTTCTGAATGAGGACCAATTTGTTTCAAAATTTCTGGTGCTCCAGAGATACAAAGCATTAAAAAAGACGTTGCTTTTCTAATGTTACTAAATATTCGTTCAGAAAATAGGCTACATAAAAAGGTAGTTAAACCGAAAATTATTGCTTATGTCACCAAAAGAGCACAATTACCTCTTTGAACACAAAAAATTTGAAAAACTTGGAACTTCAAAGGATTACAACAAGTAAAACGGTTAATTATTGGAGGCTTCCAACTTATACAGGATGTATTATGAAAAACGCCCCAAGCTATAACTCCATTATTTTTAAAGTTATGACAATACTTCCATTAAATTCAAAGTTGAACATTTTTTGTCATCTATCGTTTAGGATAGATGGTAAATTAATGCTGTTTCCTGTTTCACCGGAAATCACATCAACTTTATTTTATTTAATGGAACACCCTGTATATTTTACCACTTTTGGATTCTTTGTTTAATTGTCTTTTAACAAGTTTTAGTACCATATGCCTAAAACTAACCGTTCGTGAGATATTCACCAAATAATGTATTTATTAAAGTAGGCAGTGGAAAACAATAATATCAAGTAATGTTGACAAATATTATTCCTTTGCATTTTCTCTTACTGTTTTTATACTTTTTAATGTTAATCATGGATGATAATGTATTAACAGACATATTTTGAATAAAATAAAAATTGTGGGAGAGCACTACGCTTTTACACTGGGTGATTTCTGATGAGAGACGTTCCAACTCTTCGAAAATTTAAGCGACTTAAAGAAAATTTGAGGATGTTTTGGGCTTTTAGAAAACCCAAATTAAACCATCTCCAATTTCAAAGAGATACAGAATTAGATAGGTATTGAAGAAAATGCAAGAACATGAATTCAAGAAATTACAAGTAACATTGGCTTATCGCACGCAACTGTTCTAATTTGGGTTTTCTAAAAACCCCAAACATCCTCAAATTTTCTTCAGGTCGACGAATTGGAACTTCTCTTATTGAAAACCGCCCAGTGTACCTAAAGGTGTGGTCTCCAACGATTTTTATTGCTTTCAAAATATTCTTGAATCACGTCTGTTAACGTATTATCACCAGAACACCAAAAAGTATAAAAATAATAAGAGAAAATGCAAAGTAATAATATTTGTCAACATTACTCAATATTATAGTACTAAAATTTGTTAAAAGACAATTAACAAAGAATACAAAAGTGGTAAAATATACAGGATATTCCATTAAAAAAAATAAAGTTGATGTCATTTCCGGTGAAACAGAAAACAGCATTAATTTAACATCTACCCCAAACGATAGATGACAAAAAATGTTCAAATTTGTTCTAAGAAGTATTGTCATAACTTTAAAAATAATGGAGTTACGGCTTGGGGCGTTTTTCATAATACAGCCTGTATAACTTGGAAATTATAACGAATTATTAATAACAAAATTTTTATTCGAACAGACAGAGATTCGGTATAACAATGTTGCATCTTCTAATACATTACCTCAATTTATATACAAATTTTTTACTGATAACAGTGATAAATAATTATTTGTATTTATATTTATGTTCCCTTTGAACTCTAACATAGTAACTCCTCCCTCCTTAAGCTGGAAAATAATAGGGAAGTGTTGTTTTCCTTTTGATTTTTGAGCGTTTAAATTTATTGGTTGACTAGGGAATTGTTGTGTACCAAAAGATGTAGCAAAATTATTATTTTGAGGATAAATATGGTTATTGCTAAGATTAGGATTATTATAACTAAATGAGTATGATGCTTGTGTGTAATTTGATTAGTTTGAGACTTATATGTTTTAATATGATTGTTGTTTGTTTTTTCTTTAAGCCAAACAAACTTTGTCGAAATCCGACAAAGAATATCAAAAATATTGCAATGTGAAAAATCGAAAAATTTTAGTTGTCCGATTAATTTTGGCAGCCAGTGTAGCTTAGCTCATCCGTTATCGTTTTATAGAATATTGTATATTTATTTTGTTTTAAGTATGTTTTATGTTTAATCTAATATTATAATTTGTTAGGAATTGGATATCTTACAGAAGTCCATCAGCAGTCTATACCCGCCATCCAGGCATCATTTGAAAACCAAATAAATAAATACATTGTGTAGGGCTTGTAGGAACTGCCGTTGTTAAAACAAACGAACGAATATCACATTTCGTAAATAGACCCGACCCCTTCTGACTTGGGAATAACAAACATTGAGGTTAAGCGGCGATGCTCTTCGGATCATATTTCTTCGAATAGGAAGATTCGCATCAATAAGAAGGCTCCGTTCTTTGTGGCATACAGTAAAAAAACACAAATCATAAATGTCCGACGTGCAACTTTCCACATAAATTCACCCACAAGCACTTATGCTAATGTTTCCGCAATATAACCGCAAAAATCACTCAGTCAAAAAATGCCCCTTTTCACAAACAAACAATTAAATAAGTAAAATATCCGGTCATACTTCACGATGATAAATCATGAGGATACAAAGAGGACGATGGGGATGATTTGTCGGAGACCATTTGTTATATGATAACGCGTGCCGGCAGGAAACGTCCTCGGGAACCATACGACTATTCTTCGAAGATGATAAGGGAAAGTGGAACAAAGGACCCCATAATTCGACAGGATGTGATTGAAAAGTGGGTGACTTTGCTGACTTCGAGTTAGGATAAAACCAAACCAATTCGCAAGGCTTTCAGGAAAATTTTATTTTGAGGTTTTCTGTGAAAAGGATTTTTGCGTCTTGGTTATTTGAAAAAAAGCAATGTTACAGCAACAGTGTTTAAGTTCCATTTGTTTAAAAAACTGTTTGTGGAATATTTACAAAACAGTTTTTATCAAATTCTTCAATATTATGTTACACATTAGTGAGTATGACGATCATCCTCATTCAACGCTTTTGGCGTAATTTTATAATACTTACAAAACTATGTAAGCAAATAGAAACGAGCAATTTTGCCTCAAACGACTGATGCTCTAGTAACTTTTGAATGAATACGAACTAACAAATCACAATATACAGGGCAATTCAGATAAGATAATGAGCCTGACGATCTGGCGATGCAACCCAAAAAACAAATTTCATTTACGTCTTGATCTAATTTTTGCTAAGATTTGCATTTGCAATCCAAGTTATCTTATGTTGCTTTGACAAGCAATTTATGATTTATAAAAAAAACTGTTTCACTGTTTGCCTACCGTTAGTGTTTCATTCGTTCATACATTTTGTATTGGGTTTACACCGAAAACACTTCTCTAATTTCTCATTCCGCGAGAACTAAATGGCTTTAATGTTTGTTCTCTGCGCTGATGTCAGAGTGACACAAGATGATAACTTGGATTCAACTTGCAAATCCTAATTTAAATTGGATCAAAGGCGTAAATGAAATTTGTTTTTTGGGTTGCACCGCCAGATCGTCAGGCTCATTATCTTATCTGAATTGCCCTGTATTTTTTGCATTTTTGGGTGTAGCTTTTATCGCTGTTATCATTTTTTTTAATTGTTTATTTTTAATTTTTAACAAAAAATGTACATACTTCGATAATAAGATTTGCACTACTTTAAAGATAAGAGGACAAAATTGAGAGCTACCTATAATATTTTTAAGGCGTATTGTAATAACTTAAATAACTTAAAAAAAAATTAAAAGAATACCCTCCTGTTTTTCGATTTTGGATCTCAAAGTGGCTATTAATATTAAATTTTCTTTTTGAAACGTAAACAAGTGGTTGATTACAAAAAAGATATTGAAGGAAATAAAAACAGAAAATATGCAAAAAAGATATTTAACTTTACACGTTAAGACTATCATTTTAGCAACAATTATATTATTATATTTACAGTTTCTAATCTCTAAAAGGATATTTTATTTATCGTTAAAGTCGTAACCTCAGCTCTAAACTATACTCAAAAATTGTTGTGATTTTTAATTGATTTAATACATACATACACGATGATTTAAAAAAGTTTAACATGGTGATAAAAAACGTTAATACAAACTCAGATTTGCTTTTATAATTTTACTAGGCAATGTGGTTTTGAAAATACGAATATTTAAAGCTAATACAAGTTGGCAACATTGCAATGAACCACCTTGTGCCCAAGTGTAGTGTTGCCAATTATACCTCTTTAGAAAATCTCTACATGGGTTTTATGCATGTTTTACTTATTATTCTTAAGATTTTATTTATTTTTTATTCTCTAGATGCATGTTTTAACGTTTCTTACTGATAAAACATAGAATTAAATAATATAAAAATAATATTAAAATTGCATTTTTCAGAGTTATATGTGCCTAAGGAAAATTGAGAGTAATATTGATGGTTCTAAAAACCACACGGGTAACTGTATGATGGTCCTTTTGATCCCTTTCAATCACGTTGTATTAAAATATTTTTTCATATAAACACAACAAAAACAAACCATTAAAAGAAACGGTGAGGACATTTTAACATTTTTTGTATGTACAGAATACAGGAGTAAAACTATAAACAAAAACAAATAAAACATATCAGTTACGGCTTCATCTCCCGATAAGTGTCTTCGTTTCAAAAATAAAAATTATTTAACTTTTTTATTTCATAAGAGACAGTATAGCAGATTTAACTGATTTTTTATACGTTTACTTTTATACCTATACAGGGTAAATAGTGTGTTATTTTATTCGCAACACCAAGGGGTCCAGAAGAAAATTTAAACAATTGTTATTGTAATTGGTTTGTTTCAACGAGAGTTCTAAAAAATTCTGAACTGTTCCGAATTGCACTGAATCTGCGCAATTTATTTTTGAAACGCTTAATTTATACTACGCACACTCAATGCAGTTCGGAACAATTCAGAGCTGTGGTTGGAACAATCCAAAAACTTAAAAATAATTACATTTTTATTGCAATTTGTTTCCACCCACGAATTTGTGTTCACGACTCAGTCCTATCTCAATCATCCATCGGGGTGACTAAAAAAAGACGCACAATAACTAATCCCACACCGTAGATAATTTAACATAATTGCGCGTGATATTCTATAAACATGACTGCTAGCGCCACGCGGCCGGATAATGAACTAAAAGAAACTATCAATAACAAACCTGAGACTGTGCTGCGTTCGTTATTTACCCTTTTAAGTTGCTTCACATTCTTAGCGCACACGTGCAATTTGCGGGCAGAGGGCGTCGCCACGTGTCCTCGGCTGAATAAAGAAGTTACGGGCGTCACGTGACTTGCCGGACGCTCGACGGTGCGCCGTTGCGCTCGACTACCTTTGCGCTTTTTCAGAGAGCTTTTTGTCTACGTCAAAATTGTTGATCAATAGAGAATGAGGGATGTTGGAAAAGGAGAAATGAGAGTGTGTGCAGTTGGTCGTGTTAAAGGGAAGAACGAGCATATTGGTGAATGTTTCGCTATTGTGTTGCGACAATGACTTGAAATATTTACTGATTGGGTGCTGGATGATTTTATTGCGTGAAGTTTAGAGTTTAACGATTTCAAAAATGTTTCGATGGAAATTGTGTATTATTATATGTATTTAATTTTTTTTATTTTACTCGTAATTTAAGAATTTAATTACATAACTTTATCGTCATTTGGCTTTTTTAGTTTTTGATCTTTTATTCTACAGAAACGTCAAAAATTCACGAAACAGCTTACCTCTCGCAATCCTAATTGACATACATATAGGGCTGTCCCAGCGAGTTGACCTTTAGATGGTAAAATTAAAAAAAAATTGTATAGGACATTGATAAGATACTAATCTAGTGCATCACCTAAAATTATTTTCAACTATACAGCATGTCCCAAAAATAAGTTACTATAGAAACTTGTGTTTTTTTTTAATGAAACACCGTATATAGATGATACGATAAAGCTTTGAATATAACTCGAATATTAGCGATTTAAACCATCTCGGATGCTGCACAGGTGACTCGGCTAGCCTCGTCACCTAGCATCGTCCTCGATTATTATACGATAAATCGCTTAATTATTCTCGTTATATTAATAGCTATTTCTCATAGTTTTTCACAAATATAAAAAAGTACTAGTCATAGAAAAAATATACAGGTGTCCCAGCGAGTTGAAAAAGTCCATTAGTGACATTTAAATGGTAAAATTTAAAAAAATTGTATAGAACATTGATTGCTACTAATCTAGTGCATCACCTAAAATTATTTTCAACCATAAAGCATGTTCCAAAAATAAGTTACGATACAAACTTTCGTTTTTTTTTAAATGAAACACCGTATGTTTCTTTGCATTTTTGGATGTAGCCTTTTAAAACAATGTTTTTACGCTATCACCGCCTAAAATTATTTTCAACTATACAGCGTGTCTCAAAAATAAGTTACAATACAAACTTGTGTTTTTGTAAATGAAACACCATATGTTTCTTAGCGTTTTTTTTTATGACACTAAACTTTTTTACACTAAACTTTTATTAGTCGATTTCGCTTAGTTTTAGAAATAAGACGTTTTTTTGACGAAAACATGCACTTTTTAAAAATTTATTACACAAAAACTAAGACAGCTAGAACATTTTTTTTTACTTCTGCAAAGAAGAAAGTACAGAATTTTTAGCTGTAGCAATGTTTTAGTGTTTTGCATTTGTAAAGATTAATAAATTGAGAAGTTTATTAAAAGTTAAATAACTTAAAAAAATTAAATGGAACACTGTATTTTTTATTTTTGCATCTAATAGATTGATAAATTGTCTATCTAAAAAAATAAACTTTTAATGTCTAGAATTGATAAATTAAAAGATATTTAACATTCAATATTAATTGTAGCAACAATGCCTATCAATAAAAAAATTTTAATGGAACAAGCTATTTTTTATTTTTTTTTTTGTAAATGAAACACCATGTTTTTAGCGTTTTTGGATGTAGATTTTTATGACAATGTTTTTACGCTAAACATTTATTAGTCGATTTCGCTTAGTTTTAGAAGTAAGACGTGTTTTTGACAAAAACATGCACTTTTTTAAATTTATTACACAAAAACAGACTGATTGAAGTGATATTTCTTCCATCTCTTGTGCAACTGTGCACTTTTTGGCTAAAAAGTGCATGTTTTCGCCACAAAAACCGTCTTATTTTTAAAACTAAGCAAAATCTAACTAATAAAAGACTAATAAAAGTTTAGCTAAAAAACTTATTTTTGAGAGGCGATGGACTGGATTAGTATCTATCAATATCCTATACGATTTTTTTTATTTTACTATTTAAAGGTCACTAATGGACTTTTTCAACTCGCTGGGACACATGCAAACGTATTGACACTTACGCCAGTAACTCAAGCTAGTTTGTTTAGAACATAGTAAACTATGTAGATGATTATAATAATTAATTGCGCAGATCGCTTCAAATGGTTCGATAAGAGTTAAAATACTCCTACCAAAATCCATCAGTCACTGTTATATGCACTGTGGCCTCCATTCTCGCCTTGCAATATTTTAAAGAATAAGAGATAGTGCTCTTGGAAGCAGCAATGAAACCAAAGCTTGGTAGTAATTGTCAGATTAGCCGTTGAGTCGTTCGGAATGGGAAAAACTCGATCCATCTCTGGGGTATGTAATAAATACGCCATAAGAGTGCACTGACACACATATACTGTATTTATAGGTATACCGAGGGTGTTTCCCCCAGTAAATAAAGTCTGAGTCGGCTAAAAGCATATCTGTGTATGAAGTAAGTGAATTTAGACGGCCGTCGCAGGGGAAGGATAGGGAATATAGCTGGAACATACTTTTGGAAAAGTCGGCGTCTCTTTGACGTAGAATCACTGGAAAAATGCCAGAACATCAAAACTAACTTCCAAGAGTTTCACGATGTCGCTATGTGGAAATACACATGCACAAGGAACCGCCACGATTCCGGAGGAAAATTTATAACGACGACCGGATCTTGGACCCGCACACGAAAACGCAATATCGCAAATAAATCCGGACTAACGGTTTTCTTGGCGACATAGACGGTCAAACAATGATTTTTACAGATACTCAAAATTCAGGGGCGGACTGGCCAGGAGTGCCGGGTTGCCATAGCACACCGGGCCCTCGAGTCTTACGGGCCCCCAATTATGGTAGACTTATTATGTCAAGAGCTCATTGAAATAATATCAATAATTTTAAATCTGTAAATAAACTTTCCACAATGCACTAGAAGGTTATAAATTTAAAGGAATTAAAAAATTGCTGTCATAACAAATAAAACTATAATTTCAATGATTTTAGCTCAATTTTGTTTATAAGGTCTTACACGCATGTAAGAAAAATTCTGCGTGGATTTATACAAGTGATTCAAAAATTTGTGTCATAATTTTAATCACGAATACTCCTCTTCAAATCAGCATAGATAGCACAGTATTTATTAATCTAACTCGTCAAGCAATAGAAAAATTACAGCTTTTGTAATCATCAAGAAATAAACAAATGTTCCTTTGGATTTAATTTACATTAAATATGACAGCATTGACAGCGATGATTTTGCAGCGCGGTGTAGAATTTAGTTTAAACTCAAATAACTCGTGAACGGTACATTTTGGCGATATAAAACTACCTTTTTAAAAAAATAAATGATTGGGCTGTATCAAAAACAGAAATTAATAAGCCGAAAAAAAGTTATAATCCCAAAACTGGGACGACTCATTGCTACCGGAAATGTATAGCTTCTACAAGTCTTCCGTTTACACCAAATCAAAGAGTGTCTTTTTGTCCTTTAACATGCAAAATTTAATAATAATCGGATAAACGGTAATAAAAATATTTCCAGAAAATCATTTTTTCATACCGATTTTTGGAAAGTTGTAATTTTTCTATTTTTTGAGGTGGGTCAATAAATACTGTACTATATATTCTCAATTGTAGAGGGAGGGGTATTCGTAATTAAAATTATGCCACACATTTTGTAATTAACCGATATAAAATATCGTTTTTACTTAATTTAATTTAATTTTAATTTATTTCTTTTTTAATTATTAGTGGGCATAAATAATGGAAAAATCCATATATAAGTATAAATTTGGTGCACAGAATCGAAAAGAAAAACAAAAATTAAAATTACAAGCAGCCTCGAAAGACGTTCATATAAAAACTTTATTTTCGTTTATTAAACTATCATGATTTCAACTGATGTCTCAATAGAGGAAACAAACTCCTTCAAAAAAATTACTGCATTAAGTGACTAGTAGTTTTTATACATATTTTTATTGTATTGTATATTGGGCCCTCATTTCAACTTAGCACTCCATATAAACATTTGCCAGTCCGCCCCTGTCAAAATTAAACTTAATTTACCAAAGCATTCCTTTTTTTCGTACATTAAGTAAAACGCGCTAAAAAAGAGTCCGGCTAAGGTAAGAATGAAGTTTTTTTTCCTAAAAATTACTTTACTTTTGTCAAAAATCAAGAGAAGGTTATTAGGCGTAAATTTCTGTCTCTCGTAAGTCACATTTTATTCCAATAAAACTTTAATTGGATTCCCAGTCTTTACTAATCCTATCTGTTCGATCTTTTGCCGATGGAGACATGCACATTGAAGTGGGCTACCGAAGTGACAGCAATTCTTGACATTTCATGTAAACGTCACAGAAATCTGTTAATCTCGACGTCTGCTATGCAAAGAGTTATCATCGTTCGATCTTAAACTTGTTTCATTGTTGGTCCAAAATCATTAAACGAGTAGTAGTCATTCAAGGCAACAAAACTGCATCAAGAACGTCGGTCTGGCTAATAGCACCGTTGTTTCCGGATCGAGTCGGAAGCAGAGATCATTTCCTTACTTGCTGATCGATGGTTTATTGTTTTATTTGATAACAATCTGAGAGTTTTTGCCCACTTCATCGAGGTAATTTAGGTTACAAAAGGAATTGTAAATTGAAACCAACTGGTACCGTAAAGATTTGTTTTAATGCCGGTGAAGGGCAAGAATTTAACAATTAGCAGGTCTGCGCTAATTTGCTCTTAAAGAAACGTTCAATGCAAAGCAGTGAAGGGTAATATTCAATAAAATTACCGACAAAGTATCCCTTCTTTGAAATAACTGTTTAAATTTTCACTATTGCCCGATTTTTTCTCTCTTGTATTAAAAACTTAATCGTCTTATTCGATTCGTCACACATATGTTATTTATAGGGCAAAATCGTGGCTTGTTTTGGGGTCGATTCTCGCTCAATGAGAAGGATTAGAGCATTTCTCCATATTCATGTGTATTATAAGGATTAAGGTCCGTTTACACCGTTATACATATTTAATCCATTGACGTATCGCTTCACATATGTCAGCTTTATACTAAAGCCGATTATTTAAGTCAAAATGTTGCGACGTAAGAAACGCAGATGTCAGTGAACTTTTTACAGTCACTGAAAAAAAAACACTTTACTGAAAAATACAAAATAAGATTTTTAATTCATTTTTCAGATTAAGAAAAATGTATCAGTTTTGGAAAAGTTTTTGCTCTGCTTTACAATATACATTGTGGAATACTTATAAAATACGGTTTTTAATTTTTTTTCCTACGACCCTAAAGAAAGTATGTTTTTCCACCCTATTTTTAGAATGGAAAGTGGCTAATTACCTAGTTCTGAAGATAAAGATTTTATCTCTGTGATAGTTAAAAACTTTCTTCCCTCATCTGTCAAAACTACAAAAAACCATAAAAACTTATCGGGGATGTAAAAATTTTACTTCCCCAGAGAAACGGTAAAACGTGTTGCTAGGTTTAATGGCAAAACTGGGATATCAAGAGACATTGTTAGTTTTGAAGTTTTTCTTGCTGGATCGTAGAAAAAATTATATCTATACATAATATATTACATTGGAGGACAGTGTATTTTCCTCCCTTGGTGGTTACTGTCCTCGGCAAGTCTTGGGCAGTAAACTTCCACCTATGGAAGAAAAAGATACACTTTTCTTCCTTGTAATACAATACAAATGAAAATTTGTATTGTGTTTATTTGTTTGTACTTTATTTTACTAAAATTGAACTTCATTTTTTATACTTTTTTTTCTTTTGTTATTACACGAGAATATTGAAATTTTCTAACTACTCGTACTATACAGGGTGCGCTAGAACTCGCGTCCCAGAAAAAAATTCAAGTAAGATAAGATACTAGGAACATGGAAAATGTGTTTAAAAAATTCTATTTGTCAAAAAAATTTGACATTTATTTTTCGACATTTGACATTTTTTTTATGTTTATTTAATGATACTGATGATCTTGTATATGTTTTTTTACAATTATTTCGTAAAGGTATAAAAATTTTGCCAATTAAAGCCACAAATAACATTGAACAGACTTACAATTTAGGATACAGCTTCCTTGATTTTTCTTCTAATAGCCTTTAGCAAAAAAACTTAGAAAATCATTTTTCCAACAGAAATAAATAGAATCGAAATACAAAAATTTTAATAAGGATCATAACTTCGAAATTTTTATCTTACCTTATGTGGCATTTTTCTCTGGGGCGCGAGTTCTGGCGCATGATTACTATTATGCAAAAACATAATTGCTTATTCTTTATTCTGGTTAATTTTAATGTTTTTACAATATGTATTTTTTTAAATTTAACGTTGGAAGAAATGTAGATGGTTGAACGATAAAAAGTTATACACTTGTCCTCAAATACCTTGTGCCCTAAACCGGAAATAAATTCTGTTCAGGTGTGCAAGGGAACAGGAAGGAGTGCACCTGTAAGACAATGTCCTCTATTTATTTACAAAAAACACATATCCGTACGACTTAATTGGTGGGAAAATTTTCATAGGGTTCCGTGAGAACATTTCTCCCAGCGGTGTCAGAAACTTCGTATTTTCCAGCACACAATTTAAAGGAGAGTGTGCGACAAAGCCACCGGAGTTTTACCCGGAAAGCTCTTCCTGGTGGCGTAATGAAATCTGTAAATCAGTAGCTTTTACCGAGATTTCCCGGAGGAACCGGAGCCGCTTCTATTGCACGCAAGCAACAACCACGCCATCAAGCATCACCTCGACTGGAACGTTTTTTGCAAGCCTAATAATTGTGATAATAGGTGAATAATCGAAATTAGTATTTTTTCCGATCGAACGTGTCGCTGACATTCGACCGGATCAAACTTTGGGGCTTAAATCGTGCATTAGCGAGATTAAAACTTTACCTTCCCCTGTGTTTCACCACCGATCGTTATTTCGGACGAGGTGGTTGTTCTTCAGTGGCGGCATAGGGATCAAACGACAAGGAAGTTTGGCAGGATTTATAAATGTTTTAAAAATTGTGTTCTAAATAACAATTTCAACATAAACAGCAAAAAGAGACTGAAAAAGCAATTAAAACATAACAACTACTATTTCGTTTGGTTTTTTTAATACAAATTTTTAATCTTGAATGCTATGTTTTATTTTGAATAGGACTTACTCAATGCTTTACCACTTCATACAAAGTTCTCTTATACAGGCTGTTCCGGCTAAACCCCACATTAGAAGTATTGGGAGTTCTAACAGTGACATTTATCCAAAATTTTGATTATAGCCATAATCGTTTAGATCCTGCTCAATGAAAATATTTTCAAGATGGCAGCACTTTCGGTGACACCGGAAATGGGTATCAACTTTGTTATTTTAAATAGAAAGTTATGTTTTTTATTGCGTTTTTGGTTTACTCAAGTGATTTTGAGAGGTTTTATCAGACTTTCCTATACCTTCTCCAAAAATCGATAACTCTACCATTTTTAATTATTTTGAAATCGTATTTGGGTATATGAATAAGAAAGGTTAGATGTTTTCTTTTGTGTTCTTACAATTGTAAAAATAATTAACAAACCTCCAAAATTTTAGGTTACGTTTGGGAAACTTCAAATACTTAATAATATTTTTTTTCAAAACGAAGGCCTAAATTTTTTCTGCACTAAATGAAAGAGAATTTAATTCTGCATCGAACCGTATCAACATTCCTTAGACCTAAATTTAATGATTTCCAAGTTATTTTAACTTTTTTGACAATGAAAGAATTTATTACTATCCATGGTAGTTTTCGAAAGATTGCCGTGGAAATATTTCTTACTGAAGAAACGCCAAGCTTTTTTTCACAATTGTGTTAATTTTTTCGTAAATACAAATGAAATTTATTTAATCTAAATTTGAATAACTTTAATATTCTATTTTTTTTATTTCTATGACAACTTGTGCTAAAGTAGCTATGGCTAATGAATTTCTCTCAATATCAAAAGAAGTTACTATAACATGAAAACTATCAAACATAGATATAGGGAATGTTAATACAGATTGAGACAAAACTAAATTCTCCTCCATTTAGTGAAGGAAAAATTGGGGCGTTTCATTTAGAAAAATTGAGTTAAGGGTATTTGAAATAAACGTAACATTTTGGCGATTTGTTAATTATTTTACCACTTATGAATACACCAAAAGAAAGATCTAACTTTTCTTTTTCGTATATCCAAATACGGTTTCAACATAATAAAAAATGGTAGAATTATCGATTTTTGAATAGGAATATTCAAATCCAAAAATTTTTAAAAGGTCTAAATATTTCAAAAACGGTTAAATTTAGGAATAGGGAAGGCTAATGAAAACTTTTTCAAAATCACTTGAGTAATTCAAAAACACAATTAAAAACATAACTTTTTATAAAAATAACGAAGTTGATATCCGCTTCTGGTGTAACAGTGTGCCGCCATCTTGAAAATATTTTTATTGAGCAAAACCTAATCAATTATTACTATAAACAAAACTTTAGATAAATATCATTGTTAGAACTCTCAATACTTCTAATGTGGGATTTAACCGGAACAGCCTGTATACAGGGTCATTCTTAAATAGACCGACAAAATTTTATCACAGCTTCCTAAGGATAAATGAAGACAAACTGTACCTTATTTACGTTTATATCGTTTAGGGGCAAAACCCCCTTGATCCGTGCCACTTACGGCGTTTATGAATTGTTGCAATGATCAAATACATTTTTATCAAGTTAATACCATGGTTTCTACTACTTGTGCTAACATATTTACGAACACATCAGTGGCGTACGCTTTACCTCAAAAATAACTTTAATAAATTTTATTTGGAGAACGTTTAAACAAAAAAAAATTTTAATATTTTTTCCAGCATGTTCTCATTTGATACTACCAAGGATAAAATTTTGTCGGTCTATTTAAGAATCATCCTGTATACTTGCGATTTCTTAATATTTAATTATTTTTACAACTAAATTCATAAAAGAAAGAATTTTTAAAGAAAAAGAATTTTTGTATTTTAAAAGTTAGAAAGAGTTTGCTCTTGCAGAGGATTTTCTTCTACAACTTTTCAATATATCTTTGAAAGTGCACAGAACTAATTCTGCACTAATATTTATAAATAGATAATAAGTATTTTAAATAACAAAATTGACTGAAATTTCTTATTAAGCAAGCTGATTTTTTTCGTTCTCAGACAATTAACTTATAATTCATATTATAATACTTGTAGATGATTAGTAAAAGATGTCAAGTGTCAACATTCATATAATGTACATATAAAAATCAAAGTCGTATTTTTTATAAATTGTTATTAAATATCTGACCACTTTTTTACAAAACGCCGACTTAACTTATTCAAAGCTTCAGTTATGTTTATGTGTGATTCTTATTTTTAATAAGGTTATCTTTTATTTTGCAATATTTTGATTTTTGTTTATATTTATTATTGCTTTTCGTCTTAGCAATGTTTAATTGTTTATTTTTATTTGGCTAACTGTTGTTAGGCACTAAATTGAGTTGTTTAATTTAATTATAGTGAAGTAAATGCATAATTACAAAGTTTTAAATATGATTTCTCAAATTGTGTTTCGGAAATGCATTTAGTTGACGTTTTCAATTCTGGATTTAGCAAATCTGTAGTTTTGAACAAGGCATAATTTGGTGTTATTGTCCTCGCATTTTTCAATCAAGTCGATTTCCCCACGTCTGTATTAATTCCGACGAAAGTGTAATTTCTGTAAACTCGTCCTCGTTGCAGGATTGTAGAGCGCGTTTCAATAGAATAGCTCTGATTACACTTGTCGCTGTGTCCTGTAATCATCATGGGGAGAACCGGGAGGCCCTCCCACGACACAGATTAAAACTCCTAAACAAAGGTTAAACGCGCTGAATCACAATTCTTACATCGGATGAGACAATTGGATCATATAGAATGCTGCTAATTGGTGAAACCCATTAAAGAAAAATTCGATACGAAGAAATGGAGATACTAAAAATATCATCAGTATTTGAAGAGGGAACAATATCTGTAGTGTCAAGCATTATCTATTCGAATGGTGTAAATAATGGATGTGTATTTATGACAATCTCCGAACCATATTGCGTCCTGTCAGCTTGTTTATAGACAATCATTCCGGCTTTAGTCGAGTACCATGCCATGCGGTGTTGAATTTTTGATGGACTTTTATCTGGAGCACTTGCATTGGGTTATTTTACTGATAACGCAAAAAATACATTGAAGGTTCATTGGACAACGGTATTTTGTTATTATAGTAAAAAACTTCCATGTACTTACTCTTTTAAATAACTGTTAAATGTCATATTTTTACGGCTGGAACGAGGAACGCATTTAGCAAACTAATAAAAATAAGAAAACCATTAATTATAGTAATAAATAGCACAGATTAGTAGCATAACGATAATAACTCTAATACAGTTATTTACTTCTATATAGATAACATACATGAGTACAAATTATAGCTTTCAGGTTGCTTCTTACTCTAATGTAAACGTGAAAATTAATTGAGAAGTTTAGTTCCTGACATTTTTTAGGTTTTTACAGAAAGCTCGTAAATGTAGGAAGTTTTTTTTGCAAAATTAAATCAAGCACACTCTGAGATAAACATGTATTTTATAAAAATACATAATTAAACAATTATGCAGTGTTCCATTTAAGTTTGTCATTTAAACATAGATAGTTTGCTTTAATTAAAAACAAAATAATACAAAATAAAAAACCGAATTTGAAACAAAAACTGTCGCTTTTTTATTGTTACACAATGTTCTACGTTTTAGTACATATATTTTTTGTCTTAATTTTTAGTGATAAACATTGGTTTCAAAATAAAACGACAAACAATTACAAACAGCAATGTGAAAAGTCCAACAAAAAAATCAGAGTGATCTAGCAGAGGCAATGGCGTAAATTACGCTCTTTACACTAAACTTATAGTTCAAACACTGGATACCTACATAATTACGAATATTTTTGCAGAGTTAAAAATGGTTATGATAAGAGTACGAATGTAAATTATTTTGGTTTACATATTATACATTAAACTAAACCCATTTGTCTACATAAAATCCTTTTACCTGAAATATAAACGTGCCTACAGCATATTATTATGATGAGTAAAATACGTTATAAATAAATTTGTGTTTGTACTTGCAACACTTGCATACTTTTATTTGTACAAGATTTTACAACAACAGCAAATATACATCTCCTAAATATAATATGTACTTAGTTTTATCGACAAAGAATTTAACCATTTGCATTCATAAAATACACTTTGGCAAGTCATATTAATAATGTATATCACTAGATTTTTTATCTGACTCACAGTTAGAACATAAATGATTAAGTCATTTAACATTTTAAATGTGCTCAAGTTTTGCACACTGTACATTACAAAAATTTTAGTACTTTTTGTTGCTTTTCTTTTTTAACACTGTAATACATGGCAAATTTCTAGTTTTTTCGCAACCTTTTTCTTTTGCTTTTTTCGATCTCAATATCTGCTGCTCGCTGCAACAACAGTTTGTCGGAGGTTGTATCTTTCTATGTCCGACGATTGTAGTTTCGCTTCATATCACATTGAAAAATGTTTATAAGTTTGTATACACAAATGAGGGGTTGTTCCGAGGAACAACCAGCTCCACGTAAATGGAGCTTTTAGTCCTATATTTTTTTACAACATATAAATGATTAAATATTATGCTTATGTAGTGCAATAACGATGGTACAAACTACAATTAGTGCAGGCAATATAAATGCCCTGAGAACTTCCAGCCTCTACAACTTATTTCTCTTTAAATTAAAATATTTTTTGATAAATCTTTAATATGAAATCATCTTAACACTGTACTTTTTTGGTTTTATATTCACAATAAGTACTAGTACGAAATTTATCAAGTGGTAAAGAGGAACAGTTTTTATGGCCTCGTTCTACTGTGGGTGTGAAGGTTTATTTTCTCTACATTTTTCAGAATATTATCCAACGTTGTGTATATGTTGGTATAAAAACTAGAAATAACTATAGCACAATAAATTAATACAAAACGCATTCTTTCTTATTAACTTTGAATTGTACTTAAGCTTGGAGATCAGTTTGTAAATTGAATTAGTCTTCTAGAGTGCACCAGATTTCGCTTTAGTTTAGCTATATACGCGATTAGCACATAATTGAATAAGACATGTTACATTAGGCCATATGCCAACATGGAGCGGTGATTCTAGAGATGACAATAAGGTCGGTAAACAGTGTAAGTCAACCCTTGCTGCAGTAGTAAACCTAATAAACGTCCCCTCATTAGGTAATTGGTAAGTCAAGAGTAACGAGAGTCCCCTTCACATATAACTATGCAACCTAATCGGATCTCCTGTCAATATTGTAGGATGTGATGTTTGTTCAACAGGACAACACTGTTCTAATAAAACTACTAAAACTAGTAACACCGAATTCTTCTTTGTTTTATTGTATGGTTTGAAGGAATAGCTTTTTGTTGTCAGTGAGGGTGATGGAATGCAGCGATGGCAATCGGTGAGGAATTAGTGAGTAATTGCCGGTGGACGTAGACAGAGGTTGTTGTATCAGCATGTTCATCTGCTTATCAACTGAACCATCTTACTAATCCTGCCGTTTAACTGTCAAGGCACGAGACCGAATCGACACTTCACCCACCTTTACGAAAACATTTTAAAGTAGTCGCTAGTGACGGCGACGGACTGAATATTGATCAGCTGGAACTAATAAGTAGAATGAAGATGTTTGAATTTATGATCTACTAATTTGCTCTTACTTTTGAATTAGTAGATAATAGGGTCATGTTGACAATTCTTAAATGCACGAACACTAGACGGAGTAAGAACAAAATTTTATTAAATTAATTAAATTGTCTTGTCCATAATTTTAAATAAGAATCCAGACTGATTTAAAACTGTCGGGTCAACTCTCAAATGGTGGCAGGTAACTTCAGCTAAGTATAAAAAAGAATGAAGAATATTTTTTCAAACTTAAGGTACTTTTTGAAAAAAAACAACAGATAATTTTTATATTATAATGTAAGCACCTTAACTCTTTTGTTTTCAATGTTGTCAGATTTAATTTATTGTTAAATTATAACTAAAATTATAATGTTAAGTGTAATGACTAAATAAATGTTTAAGTAAATTGTGGTCAAGAAAATGACTAAATCTTAAAACCAATCCAAGTTTTGTAATAAACATTTTGAAGAAACTTGCATAAAACAGATGCGCTCTCAAAATTGTAATTATTATTATTAAACAAAAAACAATTATTTTTTTAAATATTATTGTTTCGTTTTGAAACATTTTAAAGCTATTTTTGGTGCTTCTATTTGCTAATAGTTTCATTTATACTTTTAATATTCAAGTTATTATTATTATTATTATTAACGTTAGATAAGAGCAGAGCCGTTAGGCTATTTAGCTCTGAAATAATTAGAAAAATGTTTAAGCGTGTGATATTGAAGATATATCATTTATTTAAATTTGAAAAATTGATCAATTTTGTTCTTAAATGATATGACAGAAGGCGAGTTTATTATTTCATTGGGCAACCTATTCCAATCATTTACGACTCGTGAGGAGAAAAATTTTTGTTTAACTGGTGTTTTAAATTCAGGCTTGGAAATAGTGAAGTCGTGACCGCGGAGTTTCTCGTTTTGCCTCAGGTGAAACAAGTTTTTGAAAATAGAGTGGTGGAATTTCATTCCCTTAAATGCGAATATTAAATCACCTCTTTTCTTACGTGATTCTAAAGAAATTAGATTAAGTTTCTTTAGTCTATTTTCGTAGCTTGGTCTTCGATGTCCATAAATAAACTGAGTAAATGGCCGTTGAGTTTTTTCAATGTTTGTAAGGTTACGTTGGTTGTCAATGACCAAACAGTTGTCATGACCAAACCACATTTGCATATTCTAGAATTGGTCTGATATATGACTTAAAAATTTTAGTAAGAACTAATTTATTTTTCCAACTGAACGTTCTATGTATCAAGTAAATTTTGGCGTTTGCTTTTGTTATTTGTTTATTGATATGATCACTCCATGACAATAAAGAATTTATGTCAACCCCCAAATCAGTATGACTTTGTACAGATGTTAAGTTATTGTTGAAAGAAACAAAAAAATACTATTTTATCCCCATTCACTCTAGAAAGAGACTTTATTCCACACTTTAGATGCGTATAAAGTACCACTTTATTCCACTGTTAGTAACCAGCGCACCGCGTAACAGCTTTAACCGAAAGCACATTTGGCGTGACGTTTAAATGTCAGTTTAATTTTTAATTAAGTTTGGAATAATTTGGGCCTGTGATTGTGGATAAAATGTTATATTGCCGTCGTGTGTTAGTCGCGTTTTATCCACTTAAGAAAATTAACCGCTCGAACTGACGTTCTCGCGGTTAAACATTTTTGCGTGGATAAAACGCTATCTAACAACACACTCTTACAATGAGTTTAAGTATAAATCGGACAGATTATTTCACCGAGTGGGTTATTAAACCACGAGTGTAACCAGTGATTTATCATCCACGAGGTGGAATAATGCGTCCGATTTACACTCATATGAGTTGAATACAACATTTTATTCTTCGAATTAGACTCAATAAGGCTTAAACTTGCTTTAAATCTGTTAAAAATAATCTAACGTTTCGTATTGAGAAATGCCAAACAGTTGTCAAAACTTCCTTACACGAGAGAAAAACCGTAAATTTGACAGTGTCGAAGAATAATAATTATTTATTGTAAAAGTGTGTTAGATATAGCGTTTTATCCACGCAAGAATGTTTAACCGCAAGAACGTGAGTTCTTGCCACCACACGTATGTACGTAAAATGAAGTAGCAAAAACGTTATTCTGACTTTATTTTTTACCAAGAAGTTAAAAAGACTTATAAGTAACATTTTAGTTAGACTCAATAGTCACTGCCACTACATATTATTACTTTTAAATACGAGCAACTCAAAATTAATTTACTAGAGTAATTTAGTTTTCGATTCTAAAAAGATACTACAAAGTTTCACAACTATACGAGTATTATTTTCAAAACCAGTGAAACATATGTTTTTTTACTACAATACTACAATTAATACTACAATTAATAAAGTAAAAATTTCTTAATAGTCCAAAAAAATGACACAGTTACGATAAGTCTATACTCAGTCAAAGTTCCCTTTACTTTTAACAGCTTTGTTGTGACTGCTTGGGTAAAAATGAAAAACTTAATTCACAAATTTAACCTTTGAAGAGCTATATCTCGTGAAAATTAAAAAGAATACATAAATTTTCAAGGATTATTCTATTTTTCTAATAGAATAATAATAGAATAATAGTATAAGAGATTATAAAATAAGAAAAAAACGAAAAAAAATTAAATTGAAGGTATCTTTAGGTACAATACATTTCGAGAAATTCAGAGATAAAGCTAAAATTCGTGCATTTTACAACTGCCTATATGTTTCCACCTATCAGAAAGCACTCAAAGAAGTATTGTTGGAATTTTTAAATACATTCGGCGCTAGAGAAGCTCCTTTTTACGGATTCCATCTCGGTGTTTTGAGAGAACGAAACTAGAAAGCACACTTAGCCTTACCATTCGCAAAAGTGTCATTATTTACAAACATTCCGCGGTATTTCAAACAAACACATCGTCATCGTTTAGGGTGACGATGTGCCGTGAGGGGGTGCGGGTCTAAATCACATTAACTCGCACCGAAACGTATTAAGTGGAGTAAGTTTCTAAAAATAAGGCTTTCAGGAGAGGGTTGTAAAAGAACGGATGACAAGTAGTTACAACACGACGACATGACACCGTAATAGCTCCCCGACATTACTCTAAAAGCACTTCCTACACATATACACAAAAAAAAATCGTTAGCGGAGACTTACAATAAATAAAGCCTAGAAATTCACACTAAATTATATATCCTCTCGGAAATCGGCACCACGATGCCTCAACGGCAATGAAATAAGGCATTCCACGAGGCCAATTAGGTATTTAAATCGGTGCCTTATCGGTGATTTGTGCATCTATTAACATCAATCTCGGATGCGGATCGTTAAGCTCGGAGTAGCGGTTTGATGCGAGACGCTGTTGCATGAGTTGTTCCACAGGGACGTCTGGAATCCAGGGAATGTCTTATCAGAACCAGAGTGGACCATAACCGACCACCCGTTTGCCGTATGTTCACGGTGTTCCCTGGATATTTCGCTGATAACGGACTCTAGCAATCGGCGTTCGATTAACTCTGGAATTTTAACGTCAGAGGAATTTCAAGTTTCGACCAGCGAAAAGGAGAGAAACGCTGTTGTAAATTACGAATTTATAATTCGCATGATATACAGGATGAAACTAATGCTCTAGCCAGTTTTGCAACTTTTTACAACACATATAAGCATGCAAAGAATAAAATTTTCAAAGACAAGTCAAAACGAGAAAAAATAATACAAAAGTTTCACAAGCACATTTGTTTTATAAATTTATAGTTTTGTTTTTAATTGTAATTTATTTTTTCATAATACTTTTTTAAGTGAAATTAGAATTAAATTAGAATTCAATAATAATGTGCTCTTACTTATGTATTTTTTCTTTTTTTTTCAAAATTGCGAGTTTTGCTTACAAGAAACACATACTTCCTAAAAATTGAAAAACGAAAAATTGTCAGGATGAAGATTCGAATAAATATTAACAATATTAACAAGTTTTAAATTAATTAGACTTTCTTTTATACAACGCAATGTATTAAACTCTGTACAGTTAAAAGTACAAACAAATATTGTACAGTTCCAACATGTAGGAATTTTATTATTCATGGTATTTATGTTTTAATTGTTTCATTGTAAGTCAATGATGCGATTTGCTTATTTTTGCCATAAATTATTCATTAATTTCATGCATTTATCTGATCGTAAATTGTGTTTGTCTGCAATAAAATTGAGCAAACTTAAACACATAAACATAACACTGCATGTTTGTTTTAAATAAAGAAAATTAAACCAAAAAGACCTTTGAAGGAAGGCACACAGATGGTTAACGTTTCAAGAAACACCGGGTGTCCCAGGCAGGCTTGGATATAGGAAATTAACATCGGAAATTAGTTTAAAATCTGATTTATGGAGCCTAGTAGTATTCAAAAAGGGTTATCTTATCGACATTTTTGTCGATTCTCCAATAAACTTCATTTAGAAAAATTGACATTTGAATTTGCCAGGTTAGCCTTATACAGGTGTGTCAAAACTCGCGTCCCAGAGACAAATTTCAAGCAAGATAAGATACCAGGAAGATTTTAAAAATTTTATTTTTGACATTTATTTTTTGACATTTGACATTTTTTTATGTCTATTTGATGATACTGATGATCTTAAATAATTATTTAGTAAAAGTACAAAAAATTGCCAATAAAAGCCACAAATAACATTAAGCTGAGTTACAATTTAGGATACAGCTTCCTGGTTTCCTCTTCTAATAGCATGTAGCAAAAAAAGTTGGAAAATTATTTTTTCAGCAGAAATAGAGTCAAACTGAAAAATTTCAATTCTCATAACTTCGAAATTTTTATAGATATAGAATTTTTTAATGTTCTTGGTAATCTACCTTTTATGGCATTTTTCTCTGGGACTGACAGACAACGCACAGCCTAAACCACTGAAGCTAGAAACATTAAATTTAGAAGATATGTTTCTTTTAAATTAGAAGGTGTAGAGATTCGCTAAGAAAGGATTTTTCGAAAATCGATCTCTAAGGGGATGAAATGGGGTGTAAACGTTTAAACAAAGACAGAAGCATAAAATTTGAAAAAAAAGGAGCACTAAGACGAAATTTTTCGAAAATAAGTTTCTAAGCAGGTGAAACAGGGTGGACACGTTCAAACAAAAATAGAAACAAAAAATTTGTAAAATATTTTCCTTAATCAAGCACTTTTCAAAAACCAACCTTCAACTGGATGAAATAGGCTGCAAACGTTTAAACGAAATTAGAAACATAAAATATAAAATTTTGAGGGTGTAGAAAGTGCACTAAGAAGACACTTTTTGAAAATCAACCTTTATAGGGATAAAATGTGGTGTAAACGTTTGTAACGTTCTTTCCTCATTCCCTTAAAAATCGGCTCTTTGCTTCCGCTTTGGTTTGAGTTAGTGAATCAAAAAAAGAATAGATAAACGGACTAACTTCACTTTCCCTCTTTGAAATTACAAGTTTATATCGAAAATCTACATGGACGAAATCACGGGTGCACACTTTAGGGGACTAACTTGTCAATTTTACAAGTTTTTTGCTTTTTGTGCGTTCAAATAATTTAGTTTATTAAATTCAAATCAAAGTAATTGTTGATATGTCATTAATTAAATTTGAAAGTGTCAAAAATTCTATTTTCTTTTTCCCTTGAATTCAAAATGTATTCAAACAACGAAGAAACTGACATGATCTTGAGAAATGGGGAATGCTACAAAATCATGTCGCTGAATCTGTGCCGTCAAAAGTACACCGTAGGATTTCAAGTTCTAAAAATTGTTAAAGCTAACACAGGTATCATGGTTTATATCTTTGAAAAATTTCAAACAGAACATTAATTAACGCATAGTGGTATCTGAGAATGTATTTTTGGTTGCGTCTAAAAATCGGTTAGGGTCTTTATTATACAGGGTGCGCCAGAACTCGCGCCCCAGAGAAAATTTTCAAGTAAGATAAGATACCAGGAACACGGAAAAAATGTTTAAAAAATTCTATCTGTCAAAAAATTTTGACTTTTATTTTTTGACATTTGACATTTTATATGTTTATTTAATGATACTGATGATCTTGTATATGTTTTTTACAATTATTTAGTAATGGTACAAAAATTTTGCCAATAAAAGCCAAAAACAACATTGAACAGAGATACACTTTAAGATACAGCTTCCTTGTTTCCTCGTCTAATAGCATGTAGCAAAAAAACTTTGAAAATTATTTTTCCAACAGAAATAAATAGAGTCAAAGTGCAAAATTTAAACCCTCATAACGAAATTTTTATAGAAAATTTTTTTTTAACATTTTTTCCATGTTCCTGGCATCTTACCTTATACGACATTTTTCTCTGGGGCGCGAGTTCTGGCGCATCCTGGTATATGACTCACCCTGTATTAGTTTGGAGGAGTACTACTTTACGGAATATTTTGTGTTCCTTTTCGGACAATTTCGTCTACTTTACGGACCATATCAGAAAAAAAAATTGTGTTTTTTTTGTATGAAGTGTGTTCCTTGGGAGGGTCTATTATGAGACATAGGAAGCTAATGGGATAATTCAATAATAATAAGCGAGAGCAGAGGAGACGGGATTACAGGGCCGGAACGGCGAGGGGCCGAATATACCGAAGCAACTTATTCAATCTGACAGCATCGCCGAGGGGCACTTAGCAACTTACAAATCCGAGCAACAAGGTGGAAGGCCTAAAAGTTGAGCAATGTGTTTCCCCCCCTTGAAATTCGAACCCTTTGTTTCGTCATGTGTGATGCATGCAATCATCATTATTGCTATTAGTTAACATTGACGTTAGCACGAGGATGGCACGCTGATAGTGGTGATGAGCGTGACTTGGCGGTGATTAGGGCCGCAGTCAAGTCACCCAACACGGGCCTCCGCTGGTCGTGGATGGTCACGCAACCCTAGACACCTACACGCCAAGCGTCCATCTGCCCTGCAAAAACCCTCGGCTTACTCTTATCATAATAATAACAGCGCATAAATTCTAATTAGGATAACGTTACCGCCTGTGATGCAAATTAATAATACAAAGGTGCGCTTGCTTGCAAAAGTGAGGGTTTATTGTTGATATGGTTTTGATAGTAAAAATCGTTTTTGAGAAACAAAGATTAAAAATTCAACAATAAAATTAACTGTTTCGATTTGATCTATCATTGGTAGAGGGCACACTTTTCGTTAAAAGTAACACTTTTTAACAAATGTTAAAGGAAATTTACTATTTTAAGTGTTTAGTTTAGTTTTTAATTTAACTTTGTTAGTGTTTCAATTTTTTGTATTCCTGAATGAATAAAATATCATCCTACCATTCGTGATGTAGGTGGAGTTTATATCCAAACATGGTTTGTTGAATATTCGGAATGTTTGTAGCACAATTAATAATTCCTCCAAACAACGTGTTAATTGAAATTTTTTCTTCCGGTAGTCAGTGTGGCCAATTATCCAAAGCTTGTTAATCACATATCCACACAAAACCAGTAAAGTACCGCTTTTTCTTTCTTCATGAAAAGCCATTTGCTGCATGATAGACGCCCATTGTTTCTAAATGGATGAGCAAACATAAACGGTGTTATCGTACCTGCCATTAGCGTTCAATCGATTTAGATATTAAAAACATTACGTCTCTGATATAAACGGCACAATAAAAACTCTTACTCCACTACCTCCATTAATCTTATTTCGCTTTTTGTTGCTCAATATAATGTTAATGATGATGGGACTGGAGAATAGATCAACAACGACCTACTTTGTTTTATTTGTAACATCAAATTGGTGATGCGATGACAATTTTTGTTTTGACACGCAAGGAAGCGATAAATTTTGGAAGGTTCGTCTGGCCACTTTGTATTGTTTTTAAGGACAAATAGGCGCCGGATAGGGTGATGTAGGGAGGTAAGTCTTCAGACGACTTCCGGCCATGGGAGACTCCAACGCCACCATAAACAAGTCATTTTTGACAGTTACACGCGACACCTCTTCAGATCTTGATGGGCAGGCTAGTAAAAGTTGACCAATTGAAATTAACTTATATTATCTTCTAGTTTTGCAAAAGGCAAAAATACTTATCATTTTTCAAAGTTGTTTTTTATAGATTAAATAAATTCTAGTCTGTGCTGTTTGCAAAAAATCTTTTATTATTAGAAAACATAAATTTGAAGGTGTATCAAAGGGCAGGCTATAAGTATTTTAACTATACCAGGTAAATAAAAAGTATGGAACCAAGCGTTTTTTTCGTAAACTAACCACTTTAGGAAAAAAATAATTAGTGTAGCGTAAAGTACAATTAAAATGTGACCATTTATCAAGAATAATATTTTTCGAATTTTTTTTTAGTTTTCGAGTTCTGGATTTTTTTTTAATGGCAACCCACCACGATATTTTTTTTAATTAAAGATTATGGTCTAAAAATGACCTCTAATTAAATAAAATTATTTTTTGTATACGCTCCCAAAAATACCTATTTTCCGGACTCAATAAAATAGTACGCAAAATGATTATTTTGCGTACTCAGTCCTCAGTCCTCAGTACTCAGTACTCAGTTTTTGCGGACTAAAAAATTAAATTGGTTACTATGGTGGCGAAATTTTTTTTAATAAGAGGTGTGAATTCGTGTTTTGGGAGCTTCAACAAAAAAATCTCGGCTCCTACGTCCTACGTCCTACGTCGCCTCGTCATTAATTACGATTCGTCCCCTAAAACCCTATTTTGCGTACTTGAAACATAAATAACTATTTTAGCCAGTACTTTCTTTTTAATAAATTATTAAAGATGCGTTTCGAGCTCATCACGAAGATTTTCCGAACTTAACCGAAGGGGTCGTTTCATGCATTTGGTCAGGTAATGGCTAAAATACAATTTTATTTAATTAGAGGTCATTTTTAGATCATAATATTTAATTAAAAAAAAACTATCGTGGTGGGTGGCTATTTAAAAAAAATTCCAGGACTCGAAAACTAAAAGAAATTCCCAAAAATGTTATTCTTGCTAAAAAAAGCTTGGTTCCATACTTTTTAGTCACCTGGTATGTATGTATTTTAAAGGAAGTACTTATTTTGTTAAAATACATTAATATGTAAGGTTTTCTTAATCAAAAGCAACGAAATGTGTGTTTATTTGTCGTTTTCGGTCAAAATAAGACGATTTGATTAATTTCGAACGGTTTTGGATGTATTTTAGGCCAGATAACCTCACAAATCAATGTATTTCAACAAAATATTATTTAAATAGCCATTTTCAGCCACTACAATACAATTTACGCAACTTTTAATCGATTTAGCTCGATTTTAAACCAGAAATCGCTCTAAATCAATATATTTCAACAATGAAATAACAGTTTTCAGTCAAAATAAAGCAATTTGAGTTATTGCCAATTCAATTTTGCTTTAATTTTGCAGAATACTTAATACATTTTTTCAATAGTAAGTTTACTTATGACAGTTCAGGTTGGGAACCCAAAAACTGAGGAAGAACTATCATATTACATATCAACTGATAAGGAAGTGACCACTTTTTAACACCCAACCTGAACCTGATATTTCATATCAACTGTTAAATGAAGTCTCATACTTTCCAGCCCAACTTTTCACATTCAAGGTAATTTTATAATAGTAAATAAAGATTTCTAAACTGTAGTTGTTTTTGGTTCTGTAGAGCATCAACGTTTTTTCAAATTCACTTTCAGGAGACTTTTTTTAAAATATCTTTTTAACAAATAAAAATTTAGAACCGAACCTACCTACTTGGCTTATAAAATTAATGATTTAACATTTAATATATTTATTTTAAATTGTCATTATCGCAAACTCGGGATTATGATCAATGTTTTTTAAATCAATTTTGTTTAGATTTTTAGTCTCTAAAAAGTAAAAAAAAATAGAGTTTTTAGTTATTAAACTCTTTTAAACTTTTGATTTAATTTACGAAATACCTACCAATAAAATTCTCAATACTTTGTAAATATGTATTATTTTTCTTACTGTACAAAATTTGTAAAGTAATATGTATTTGCGTTTTCTTGCGATGCTCCAATTTCATAGTCACTTAGTTTATTTTTTGCAAATATATTGTGTAGCAGCACAACTCACTTATTATAAATTAGGTTTTGCCTGCATTATTGATCAAAGTTGTTCAAGGTCTATTAACATCCGTCTTTTGTAAAACCATCTGGTCGCAGTGTCGTCGCACACGCCACACAATACTGGCGACTTCAACAACTTGATTGTTGACCTTTAATCAAAACATTCAGAACTAGTTTTAGTAGCTCTTATTATCAGTTGGCAGTTAGTAAATCGCGATTTTATTGAAATGAGCTTGTCAATGATTGGTCGAAACCAGTGAAAAATGTGTCTTGATATCTGTAGCGTGTCACGAGCAGCTCACCAACCAATGTCAACAATTTCCGGAACATACAAAGTCAATTTGCTGGTCACAACAAGACGTAAGCCAAGAGGAACATGTTGTCTTGTACCGTAAACTGACTAACACTCTAAATCACCGTTTCCGGAAGGTGAAGAAATCAATGGTTTTCTTCAGATGGAAGCTTTTGTTCTTCCCCGTCGCTACGGCCTCTATTACAATTTAAAATGAACAAAGATATTGTGTTCAAGTGCAATTTCCAATTGTTCGTGAAAATCTGTATCGGGGCGTGCACGAGGCTTTATTATAGCCGATCAAGAGAGAGCTTTAATCACAGTTGGAGGACTTAATGTGCATGTCTCGGTCACTCCAACAATGCCCCCGGAGGGTTTCTATGCACAATACATTATCGATTTATCATTCTTCGGATTGCTCTAATGTATCGCAGATTTTTTAACTCCCTCACACATATCTACTCTTTCTGATCACATAATTAAAATTAAACTCAACAATTAATGGGTATTTAAAAGTATCAAATGCTATTTTAGTACATTACATTAGATCTGCCATTGCACCAAATTATACAATCTGTAAATAAAATTACGATAATTTGACAGATTTGAGGTAAGTGTTATTTAATAAAGCAAATAACAGTACAAATTGAAATCAACACACTAATTATGACTCCCACATAAATGATTTTCTGGTTTTCATAACATCAGCTTCTTAACGTTTATAGTTTTGCTTTTGAAGGATGTAAAATGTAAGTTTGCTTTTGTATACGGTTTGAATTTCAACTTTTTCTTATTTCTTACCTATAAGAATGCATAAAATCTTCTACAGTTTTAACCAAGTAAAAAAAAGAAATTACTTGACGCTACTTCTTGCTAAGTTTCTGAATTCTTTTTATGAAATACTGATTTTGAATGTAATTTTCTTGTTGTTCTTTACAAAGTCCATTCTGTAATGATGTACACCAAAGGTTGTGGTTGTGCGTTTTAAATAAAAATGACAAACTTGAAAATTTTGTTTGAACGTTTGCTGTTGACAAAACTTGTCTCTCCTAGAAAAATAAAAAAATTATAAACTCACAGTTTGAATTAAAAAAAAGGAGTTGTATAACAATAAAAGAAATTGGTTACAAATTATATAGGGTTTCATTATTGCATTTTTTTTTTACTTTTGAAACTACTTTATGCCTAAACAGCAATCTGTTGTTTATAAAAACAAAATAAGGTTACAAGTCTATCACCTACTGTAGGCCTACTCTGTAGACTATACCAATGAACACTCGTTTCCTGGAAAGACTGCAAAATTTTATTAAGCTCATGAAAAAGAAAGCAAAAAAATATTATATTTTTTAGATATTTTTAATAAAGTAAATAAAAAAAAATAGAGCTGCAATAAAATGATTAGATTATTTTTATTATCTAATAAAGAGCAGTACAAGTTTTATTTAATTTACGTATGAATATTTTTCTAAGTTCTTTCTTAAATTTTTTTTAATTACGTAAAGTAAAATCGTTTTCCTAAGACCTACTAAAAATTTTATGACACATTATAAGGTATTAACAGGGCCGTATTTAAAACTAAAGTAGTGGTAGAGTTTTACGAAGCTATTATTGAAAAAAATCAGCTTTTTTATCTTGTTAATAACCACCTGGCTTTTCTAAATTTCTTAAAATACTTGACTTTAATAACAACTACATCAAAAACTATTAAAACATTCCAAGTATTTTAGACAAAAAGAAAGTAAGTAATCCGACCCTGTTAAAAACTGACCTGTTTCAGGGTCCGGGTGGGTTCCACTAATTTATGATTTGTTTATCCTCTGGTTTACTTTTAACAATACCGCATTTAACTTAAAAGTAATAAAATTTTTAGTAGGTCTTATGAAAACGATTTTACTATACAATCGTACACACATACACTCCAGACTACAATCTTGTGTAGAACCACGCATCGAACACGATGAGAACAGTTAAAATGTTCTACGACCCGTGGTTGTTGAGATATTGAGCAATTTTAAGCTTTTCCGCGCACTGACCTTAAAATAATACTTCAATTTTTCGAGTCTGCCGGAATTTCCGAAGCTGTTTTCAGTCTTTTTTTTAAAAACGGGGGTGTGGTAAACCAGTCTACATTTCACTCCTTAAATACATGTTTATAAATTTTCAAGAATGTTTATATTTACTATGAATACTGCATTTGCAAATTCAGAACAAAATTAACAATTTTGATGACAGATTAATAAATGCGACTAAAGGCAAAGTTTACATTGGTTGTAGTGGTCTCTCTGTGTTAGGGTCAAAAACCACATGACTTGGTTTCATGTCCATCTAATGAGTTCAAAATGAGGTAGCACCAAACCGAGCTAATAAATCGCGCAGATGTTATCCAATTCGAAACCATCTGCGAAGGGTATGATTCAGTAAAACACACTTTATATAATATACAGGTAACAATCAACAATAATCGCCGGCACCTATCTGTCATCTGTTGATTGAAACAAACGAGCAACGCCTTGATAGAACATCAATCTTGCATCATCCGAGCGGCGATATTTCAATTTTTCAAACTGTACGTAATGCATGAGACATCGTGTGCATGTATTCCACCACTTTTTCTACAATTATTTCTTTTTGAATAATGGTGAGCTGTTTTCGCAGAAAGGGTGTGCAAATGGAGCCTTAGGATGATGGATGATGCTTTATAGTTTTTTTTTCCTACAATGCGCAAAGGAAATTGATTGGTCGCGCTTCTGGTTTGATTGACAAATGATCCTAGGTGGAAATAGATGTTTGTTGAATGGATCGTCATAAATGATGATGTGGTTTTTGAATAAATGGAACGGAAAATGGGAACTGGAGTTTTTTCTCATAACATCCTAAATTTTTGTAATTTTGAATTGACAACAGATCGTCTGAGTTTGAACTTTCAGTACAAGCTGAAAAAAATTAACTAATGGTAAAAATAATCCAAAGTACAATATGCACAAAATACTAAATCGGATTTTACGTGTTTGTCAAATCAATCTGACAAGTAAATTTTTGAAAGATTATATTACTGTTTTTTACAAGATTATTAAATTATTGTTATTAAATTTTATGAACCAGGTTATCTATTACTGATTGTATTTTTTAAAGTTAGTAGTTTTATAATAATAATCAATCTGTATGTACTTTTCAACTCTAAGGCGGTTATTTTTTTGTTTTAAAGCTCTCGTTTTTAAAAACAGTCTGATCTTCTGTTTATTCTTACCAATTGTTTTAATTAGTTGTAGCTGTGAAAGCTCCGATTGTATGAAAGCTCTCGACTTTTTCATCTATAATTGGACAAAAACACCGGAAATCAGCATTACCATCACCGGTTAAGTGATATGTGGCGTGCGGTCGTCGTGACGCCCGTTCACGTGACCACCGATGCCTTTTAGTCCATTTCCGGTGGTCAATTTTGATTATACACCATTGAGTTAAATTCGGTGACCATTATTAATAAATTAGAAAGTTGTTGATGTAGTTTATGAGTGAATATACGATTTTTCATATTAATGTGCATCAAGTAAGTTGTAGCAGTCTAAATGAATCGTTAATTTAAAGATTGTTTTACATTTATTTGGACAAATAATTTTTAAGGAAGATAGAGTTTAGGATTGTTTAAATTTTCACATGGTTAGCACCTTAAAATGATTATTTTCAACGAATACGTTGATACACATTAATATGAAAACGAGTATACAATGTTTTCCATTTACTAACTTTGACCAAGCTCTACTTTGTTTTGCACATATGGGGAAAATTAGTCTTGATGAAATAATGTGGACAAAATTGAGGACTAATTGAGTTGCTTATGTTATTACTAATTTACATAATTAGTATAGGGTGGTTTCCTATATCTTTTGTATCCACTTTATTACTTGAAATACGATTTACACCTCTATCAATTATAACTTTTTTAATTTGGTTTTTAATTTACGTTTGTTAGGTTGAAGTGCTTATTACAGTGGCGGACAATAAAATCGTGTAGACCATTTTTTTGCTAGATTAAGTGGGCATTAGCATGACATAAAACCTTGTCAGTGTCAAATAGTAGAAATGCCAAAACTTACTGAAAACAAAGAAAAATCTTATATTGTCTAAACTGATGGAGGAGGGCTATAACTTATTGCATAAAAGCTGTTGTAGACTAATAGAATTTAAACAAAAGCACAATTTTCAGAGTGAAGAAGAGATGGAAACAAGAAGGGTGTATAACCTCTTTTCTAAAAATACCTTAAAACCTCAAAAAGACTAATTTACACATTGAAAAAGTTAAAAAAATGTGTTCCTTGATTTTTGCTGTGTTTGCGATTTTATTTTCCACCACTGTGCCAATAAAAGAATTACTCGACTTATCGACGTTTCGAAATAAATGTATTTTAGTAAATGGATTTTATGAATTGTTTAATTTGAAAATTAAAATGTTTACAAAAAGTAACTTTTTATGGCATAAAAAATACAAATTAATATAAATTCTAAACGTACAAAAAATTTAACTTGCATATGTACAGAGTAATTTTGAAGTAAGTGCAAATATTTTAACAGGCAATAGTAGAGCTCAAAATAAGTCCAAATAACTCAACTTGCTTTATCCGAATGTTTAGGTATAGTTTTTGAGATATAAAGGGTAACCTCCACATTGGTGTCAAAAAAAATATCAAAACAATAAACAAATTTTGAACCTTTTGAGTAGGTATAGGTACTTTATCCCAAAGTTTATATCGCTAGTAATCTAGAACATTTCGCGACCTGAGAACCAGAAGGTTCCAAATAACATTTCTATTAATTTTTAAAATAATTTATTATTATAATCTATCCTCTCATGCTAATACATGAAATCCACCATACGTCATTTATATCAAAATTATCAAAGTTAGAGTTAGTGCTTTTTAGTTGTAAGTGCGCTTTGCCGTTAATTGTTAGAACCAAAAAGTTCCAAGTGCTTTTTTTAATGGCATCGAAAAACGATATTTCCGATAGTTTTAACAGTGATAGCGTTGATTCTGATAAACAATCTCTGAGCGAATTAGCAAATAAAACAGCGGCTATTTAAGCTTTATTTCGAATTCGTCATTCGTTGTAATTTACAATATTGCTGAATAAATTCTCAAGACAAAAAAATTGTTTAAATTAGTTTCATATAGTTCTGATATACAAATTTAGACGATGATACTAATCTAAAACTAGAAAACCATAGCCACGTAAACGACAACCAAAAAAAAAATTAAGGAATACCTAAGAAAATTAATTTGTCAAAATATTCAGTACATTCAATTACAATTTTAAGAATAAAAATCAATCAACACTCAATCAGAATGTTTGTTTATTTCAAAAAACACTTAAAAGATTCAATTCATTCAATTCCAGTTTATTTCAAGAGTAAAAATCGGTATTTCATTTATTTTATTCCCGAGGGATTAAAGTAGCAGATTTATTAGTTAAAAACAAGAGAATAAAGTATAATGTAAGTAATTATTGTTTAAAATGGCAATAACAAATTAACAATATTTTTAATTGATACTAATAAAATATTATGCACATTTAAGTGCCATAAGGTTTTAAATACGTGCACAATTTAGAAAATAAACTAGTAAATGTGGTCAAATCCTATCGGATTTGATAAAGAGTTTCATTTTTATTTAGTAAAGTGTCTTTTAGATTGTAAAAAATAATGTTTGGGTCACTTCAAGTAGCTTCAGGTCGGTTCAGGTCACTTTAGGCCACTACGGGTTACTTCGGATTACTTTGGCTTGAAGTAAAAAGAAAGTGTTAAATGTACTGACTTTAAGATTTTCAAAAGAAGAAAAATTCTTAAGGAAATGTTTAAATTTACTAGTAAAAATGCCAATCGAGATCTGTAAAATTTACTAAGTTGATTAGAACCTTCTGATTCTCAGGTTGCGATTTGAGGTAATGAAATTGATGAAATTGTTGATATCTTCAACAAAAAAAATTGATCCAAAATTTTTACCATTTTGTGATTTTTTTATGAGGACACTTTTTTCTGTGTCTATTTTTGCTGGTTTTAACTATTTTTTTTTAATGTTATTGATGTTGAAGAACTAACCTCAGAGATCATATTTGTTTACAATTTAAGTTGGTGAAGTTCAAGGCTGCGCTACAAATTTAAATTTACTCTACGAACAAAACTTTCTGTATCTCAAAAACTATAAACATATAAAGAAGTTCGAGATATCGAGGGAAAATTTTACATTAGTAAATGCTCGGAACCAGTCATTTACTTCGACTTTTCGAAATTTCGAGATATAGAGGTTTGACATATCAAGGTTCCACTGTATCACAAATTTATTTACGAGTAATTTTAAGTTATTTTCTTCAAGACCCTTATTTCAGAGTTGCTATATTTTACAAGTGTGGCAAGAACTAATGTGTGAAAAAATCAGACTGATAAAATAAATAAAGACCCTTGAGGATCCATGCAATTTGTCCAATCGAGTCGGAGACTATTAATCGGAATCCCGAGCGCGTGCATGGGGCGATTAGACCGTTTCGCTAGTCGCAAATATTAATTCCCGAGTAGTCCTGCTCCGTCCAACAGGAAGGATTCTCTGAAGCGTAATCCCCATCGACTCAACCAGATTCCCGTCTATGAATTGGCAGTCACGCAACCACACAGCCGAGAATAAAGCAAACGCATACTATAATAAATCATGAGAAAAGCACCAAAACACAATGGATGTTCTTGCATGGGTCTGTCCAAACATCGACTCGAGCCGATCATACATGAAATTGCTGCTGACATTCATGAATATACAGATGTAATTTTCTAAGTGGCAGCAATGTTGATGCGACAATCTGTGGTGCAACTTGCACTACCATCATATGGAATAATAATGCTGTTTGCACAACCGTTGTAATCATCCTCTATAGCGAACGGTGTTGATTTAACGGGGATACTATGAAATATTAACTGCAATGTCAGGACAACGTCAACGCAAATATTTGTCTTTGAGGATTCGTTGTTTATGCACAATGCATGCTTGACACCTACAAAAATTAAGGAATTTTTTTTTAGCACTACAACTTTGATCATAACCAGAAATAATTGAAAATTGCTAGTAGCCCAGTCAAATTAGACAAATCGGTGGAAAAAAATCCTAGAGAGTTGGGTTTTTTTTTAAACGTTTTCTTAACACTTGGGTAGACATTTATCAAAAGTCCCCAAAGGTGGGGGCCGAGCTCGAGGAGGGGGAGGGGATTAAAGGTGTCTTTTTTTGGTTTTTTGCTTATAAGTATCTCGGAAATTATCACTTCTATAGGTTTTTATCTGCTCATTAAAATTAAAGCTTACAAAATTTCCTACAAAAATGGTCCTTTGTATTTTAATTAAAAAAAAAAAACTGATGGTAAATTGAATTTACTGGGTCCAATACTTCATTAAAGGAAGGGGGAGGCACGAGGGTCTATAAATACATACTCATCGTTTATGTAATTTATGCAGAATTTTCGGTAGAAGTCTATTTCTCCATCAAAATTTCCTCCAAAAATGGTCCTATTCATTTTTGTCGTAGGACTAACTGTAGACTTCAAAAGTTTGGAGTCTACATAAAATTGCATTAAAAATCCTTTGAAACACATTTCATTAGTATATGGTAAGTATTTATATGTGTAGACCGTTCCTCAACTAAGCTGGTCTGCCTGAAAGGTGACTCGGGTGTAAACATTTAAACGTAGATATAAATAAAAATTTTGGATGAAAGAGAGAATCAATCTGTTAGGGGGTTAAATGGGGTGTAAATGTTTATAAAAAGAAATAAACATAAAATTCTTTAGAGGTGTAAAGGGGCACTAAAATCAGATTTTTCGAAAATTAGTTTTTAAGGGAATAAAACGGTGTACACATTTAAAGGGATATAAAAACATTAAATTTAGAAAATATGATCCTGAGAGAGTGTAGAAGTACACTATTCAAATTTTAATGAAATAAAATAGAGTTTAAACGCTTAAAAACAAAATTAGAAACATGAAATTTCGAATTTTGAGACTGCAAAAGTGCACTGAGACGACACTTTATGAAAATCAAGATTTAATATTTATCCATAAACATAGCCCATGCGAAGAACGAGACTATTATAACTGAATCCTATATAGGTAATTATCTAGCTTTATAGAGTACCTAAGCCTATGGAATGGTTTTGTGAACGGGCTTTTTCCCATTTTATATCAGAAATACACGCGGACAAAGTCGCAGGCAAATGCTAGTTCAGCATATAAGGATGACTCGGAAGACTTGATAGACCCTCGTGGCACTTTCTAATAAACTGTTGGATTCAATACATTCAATTTACTGTAAGCTTTATTCAAATCATCGATATTAAATAATCTATTTATTAATATTAGACTGTAATTCGGTTTTCAATATTTAAGTTGAAGACGAGGATGCAGCATATGAGGACAACTCGGAAGACTTTATATACTCTCTAATGAAGTGTTGCACCCAATAAATTTAATTTGCTTTCAGTTTTTTCAAATCACAAGATTAATTCTGTTTTAAATGAGGATAAAGCACATTTTTTTAAATGATGTTTCTTGTCAGCCCTATAACTCGCTTACAGTTATTCCTACAACAAAAATCCAAAGGACCATTTTTCTAGGAAATTTTGTAGGCTTTAATTTTGATAAGCAGCAAAAACCGTTAGGAGTTATAGTTTCCGAGATATAAGCAAAAAAACAAATAAAGACACCTTTAGCCCTCTCCTCGAGCTCGCCCTCCTCCTTCGGGGACTTTTGATATATGTCTACTCAAGAATAAAGAAAGCGTTTAAAAAAAAACTAAAAAAACTCTCTAGGATTTTTTTACATCGATCGCCCTATTTTTGTCTAATTTGACTGGACTATAGGCAAAATCTGTTAATTATGTTTCAGATATTTAAAAAAATACTAGTAATAATTTTAATACTCGTACAAAAAGGTAAAAGGTTTTCTATTGTTACTATAACGCCTTCCTTCGTCTTTAAGTTTTGGAATAACATATACCCTATAAAGTAAATAAGGAAACTTGCGTACCTACTTCATGTTTTTCTGGTCTCTCACTCTCACTTGCTTCTTTGTTTCAGAAGGATAATACACTAGTTTTCAAGCTCTAAAATTCATTTATCGGTTTGTTAATCTGTATCAGATCGAAGAAAAAGTTGAGAAGGAACAATACCTGTGAAGAAGATTTAGAGAAGTCGCGGTTCATCAGGAATTTCCAGAATGTTTCAATAATTTTTGATAATTGTTGATAATAATTAACGATTCTGTCTCATTATACTCGTGTACAACCTCTTCAGCGAGAAAAATACCGGAAACTAGCAAGTTATGTCACCCACATCACGATAAATGTCAAACGCAAAATTACAGTAGACCAGCTATTTTTTTAAATTCTGGCCAAATTGGTATTATTTTCGTAACCTAGCAACGGATATAATTTTTCAGTCACACCTTGAGGTGTCCTTCTGGAATTGGTGGATTTAAGAGTCTAATAACTTTCTTATGTAAGCAAAAATTACTTCTTCGGCTCCACTTTTTGGCGACCTATTGCCTCCGGCATTTGACATTTTTCTCTGGGGCGCGAGTTCTGGCGCAGCCTGTATTTCTGAGCTATAGCAACTATACAAACCGATTTTCAACTGACTTGTTAAAGATGGAAAAAATGCTTTTTAAATAAAATTTCGTGATACACAAATAGTTTGAATATTATTTGGCGGGGCGAAGGCCGAGGTCATTCGAATAAAAAAAAGATAGTTCACGGCCATGTGGCATACAAAATTTTGTGTGCAACTGAGAAAAATTACCAAAATTATTTTTTTTTACTTTCTTTTACCGGCCGACAAAAACTTTTTTTTACGTCGGCACACAAAAGTTGCACACAAAAGGCTTTTTCAAATATTTTAAAATCTACTGGTAGCACTGATACCATGGTTTTTTTATTTCAATTATTTCTGAGACATCCTACATAGGTATACTATTTTAACAGAGAAACCGAAATAGACAAGCTCTTTTATTATTTTCTTTTTCTCGTTCCAATTAAAATGACTTGTAACTTTAGCAGAATGTTGGTGTAGAGATAGAAGACATTAAAATTGATAAATCTCACGTCTTTTGTATTTTAAAATCACTAGCCACTTTGATCGCAGACATAATTAAAAAGTTAAAAAGTTGCATTTTTGAGTCTTAAGGAAAGTTCATCCAAATTTGAATGGTTCTAAAAACCAGTCTTTAGAATCATCCTGTATATACAGGGTGCGCCAGAACTCGCGCCCCAGAGAAAAATGTCAAATGCCGGAGGCAATAGGTCACCAAAAAGTGGAGCCGAAGAAGTAATTTTTGCTTGCATAAGAAAGTTATTAGACTCTTAAATCCACCAATCCCAGAAGGGCACCTCAAGGTGTGACTGAAAAATTATATCGGTTGCTAGGTTAAAAAATAATACCAATTTGGCCAGAATTTAAAAAAATAGCTGGTCTACTGTAATTTTGCATTTGACATTTATCGTGATGTGGGTGACATAACTTGCTAGTTTCCAGTATTTTTCTCGCTGAAGAGGTTGTACACGAGTATAATGAGACAGAATCGTTAATTATTATCAACAATTATCAAAAATTATTGAATCAACAATTATCAAAAATTATTGAAACATTCTGGAAATTCCTGATGAAGCGCGACTTCTCTAAAACTTCTTCACAAGTATTGTTCCTTCTCAACTTTTTCTTTGATCTGATACAGATTAACAAACCGATAAATGAATTTTAGAGCTTGAAAACTAGTGTATTATCCTTATGAAACAAAGAAGCAAGTGAGAGTGAGAGACCAGAAAAACATGAAGTAGGTACGCAAGTTTCCTTATTTACTTTAATGCAAAATTAACAGGAAAATGTACTTTTTATAAGAAATTGTGCTTAAATAAAACAGGTTACTGATTTTAATATCAAAATTGTAGTTTTACTCTCGTATTTAGGCATTTTTGCCCAGTAGAAATTCTAACCTCAAAATTTCAACAATTTATTGTTGTTTTCTTCCACTCACATGAGCTTACTATAACCCCTTTGCTGTTTTTTCATTAAAAAATCCAGAAGAATGTTGCGATGTTTGTATTTAGTACGAAAAGTTAGCATTTTTGCTAATGTTTTAATTCCGAGGGCATTTCAGCAACGCTTTTCGGTGAATTTGTGGGCTGGTCTTCTGGGGAATCATGTGGTCTGTCAATAATATCAACTAATTTCAACATAACATGACTCCCTTTCTAAAAAGTACATTTTTCTGTTAATTTTGCATTAAAGTAAATAAAGAAACTTGCGTTTCATGTTTTCATGGTTCTTCATGTTTTTCTGGTCTCTCACTCTCACTTGCTTCTTTGTTTCATAAAGATAATGCACAAGTTTTCAAGCTCTAAAATTCATTTATCGGTTTGTTAATCTGTATCAGATCGAAGAAAAAGTTGAGAAATTGGTATTATTTTCGTAACCTAGCAACCGATATAATTTTTCAATCACGCCTTGAGGTGCCCTTCTGGGATTGGTGGATTTAAGAGTCGAATAACTTTCTTATGCAAGCAAAAATTACTTCTTCGGCTGCACTTTTTGGCAACCGATTGGCGCCGGCATTTGACATTTTTCTCTGGGGCGCGAGTTCTGGCGCATCCTGTATAAGTAGTCTCGAAATATTTCAAGAAGTAAGAAAGAACGGCAATGCTGTATATCATAAAGCTTTTACCATTTTAGTGCCGTTAATGTTAGAAAAAAATAAATGTATAAATCACGTTAAAAAATGTCGTCGGTTCGTTTTTAACAACATTTTTATTTAGTAGATAAAAAATACCATTAAACCAGTAATTACCTTTGTTTGGCCATTTATTTTTTTGTAACTTTAGCTTTTTCACCTCCACTCCACCCTATGAAAACATGTCACCATTATTAACATGGCTTCACTTTATGCCGCGATTTATCTAAAAAACAAAAAGCCACTAATTAAAATAAAAACAAACACAGCGGCCGCCTCGTGTAAACATTCGCTTCTCTCTTCATCCATTGAAATAAAATAAACAACCGTAATTAATTCAAACGTAAACATCGATTCCGATTGAGAAGACACGGTTTAGTGAATCGATAAACGACAGGGTGCAACATATGGCTCGTCAATAAAACAAAATCAAGGCGGCTGCAAGTGCAGTAATAAAACACTATCGACAGGATTAGCGCCCTCTGCGTCCTGGAGGGCCGCCTCTAAACATGTGGCAAATTCTTCCGCATCGTTGCCGTTTTATAAAGCTTTATTTTTGGATAAAAGGATCGTGTTAAGCGCTTTCATTGCCGAAGCTCAAATATCTCACCGTAATTACGGCAAATTTTCTATCCATTTTTTATAAAAAATATTTTCTTCTTTACCTAAGTGGTATCGGTGATATTCATTATTTTATACTTACTTACTTATACTTCCGGAGGACGGGAGTCACATTTGGTTTCATGCATAATCCAGGATCAACTTCCAGAAAAGTCACTTACCAAATCTATCGTTAGCTGCAAATTTTGTATTGTTAATTATTAAAGAAATGGCATAACGACGTTGTAAAAAGAGCATTAACGTCGTACAAACATTAGCGACGGACTTTTAACGATCGTCATTTGTTGAAACACACCTGGGTTTCAAGAAAGCTTGATTAATTATTCACAGACTCAACACCCACATACGCTAATTATCCACTGAATTTTGACTTTTAAACAATTGTAATAAGGTAAGTCATAAAACTATTATTAGTTTTTCTTAATAAACAATTCGACTCTCTCAACGAAAACTATAGTAACTCATAAAAATTGGTTCTAAGTTACCATGACTTATGCAGTATGCAGGACCTATAAAATACAAAACCAATGAGATTTTTTTTTTAATAAACACTATTACTAGCAAAACTTAGACCCTCAGCAATTTTCAATATAATATTAAACAGTTTCTTGATCTTTTATTAACAATCAAAGATTCAATGCAATTTTTCTTAAAACTGGAAATTTTGAGTTACTATAGTTTGTTGTTGGGAGAATCGAATTGTCAGTGTCAAAATCGGGTATCAAAGTAGTTCTTATCGCTTTAAAAGGGAAAATTCAAAAATTAGATTTACATTACGTACCTGGATTTGGGGTGAGCAATACACCTAGTTCATAAACTTCATTAATTAAAGCCATACAACGAAAATTCTTTTTAATTTTGACACTGAATATTGTTTATTAAATGGAACAAACTATAAGTATGTATATTTCTGTTTTTATTTTTCTGTTTAATAATAATAATAATAATGAAATTTACTAATACTACCCTGAATGCAGGGTGAGCCAACTAACAATGATCAACTAATATATTTATTTTAGTTAAACATAAATTTGAAAACTAAAAAAATGATGACAGATGTTTTTTTAAATAAGAAATTCAATATGTCGAGGGGCCGTTAACTTAAAGAAAAGTGTGTACAACTAATTTCAATTCCAAAAAAATTTCACCGAAATTCCAGTAATTCCAAAAATTTCACCAAAATTCTAGTAATTCCAAAAAAATTCCAGTCATTCCATAATCCATTGTAATTTTTTTTTTCATATTAATTTTTATAACTCTAATTAATTCGTGAAATTCCAAATTAATTTCTGTAATTCCAAATTAAATAGTTCTAAGAAAGTGAACTTAGTTTTGAAAAGAAATTATACATACAGGGCGGGCCAGAACTCGCACCCCAGAGAAAAATGTCAAGTGCCAGCGGCAATAGGTCGCCAAAAAGTGCAGCCGAAGAAGTAATTTTTGCTTGCATAAGAAAGTGATTAGACTCTTAAATCCACCAATTCCAGAAGGGCACCTCAAGGTGAAAAATTATTTCCGTTGCTAGGTTACAAAAATAATACCAATTTGACCAGAACTTTCAATAGATAGCTGGTCTACTGTAATTTTTACATTTATTTTATTAATTTTCTATCATGTAGGTGACATAACCTGCTAGTTTTCTTTAATTTTTCTCCCTCAGGCACGGAACTAGGCCCTCATATTTGGGTGGGCCACGATAGGTCCAAAGTTTTTTAAGGAGGGCTAAGAATGTTAGTAAAAAGTGGTTCGATAAATGATACCTCATTAAAAAAAGAAGTATGTTAAAGTTGTATAAACAGTAATATATTTAATTTTTTCAGAAAATTTTATCTTTTTTTGTTTTGAAGCAGGTGGGCCCAAAGGTGGGCCAGCACAATTTTAGGTGGTAGTTACGTGCCTGTTCTCCCTGAAGAGGTTGTACACGAGTATAATGAGACAAAATCGTTAATTATTATCAACAATTATCAAAAATTATTTTGAAAACTCGGTTCTTAAACATTCTGGAAATTCCTGGGACTTCTCTAAAACTTTTCACAGGTATTGTTTTTTCTCAACTTTTTCTTCGATCTGATACAGATTAACATGCCAATGTATGAATTTTAGAGCTTGAAAACTAATGCATTATCCTTTTCAAATAAAGAAGCAAGTGAGAGTGAGAGACCAGAAAAACATGAAGAAGTACCCAAGTTTCTTTATTTACTTTAATGCAAAATTAATAGAAAGATGTACTTTTTATAAGAAATTGTGCTTAAATAAAACAGGTTACTAATTGTGACATCAAAATTGTCGTTTTACTCTCGTATGTAGGCATTTTTGCCAAGTAGAGAAATTCTAACTTCAAAATTTCGCAAATTACAATTTATTACCTATTGTTTTCTTCCACTCACATGAGCAACCCGTTGGTTGCTTTTTCATTAAAAAATCCAGAAGAATGTTGCGATATTTGTATTTATTACGCAAAATTAACATTTTTGCTGGCGGAAATTTCATTAATTTCAGTGACTACTTAAGTAAAATGTAAAATCCAAATTGTTTAATTCCGAGGGCATTTCAGCAACGCTTTTCGGTGAATTTGTAGGCTGATCTTTTGGGGAATCATGTGGTTTGTCAATAATATCAACTAATTTCAAGACAAGGTGACTCCTTTTCTAAAAAGTACAATTTTCTGTTAATTTTGCATCAAAGTACAGTTGGGGGACAAAATACTTTGGTCGTCAATGTGACTTGAGTGACATTAAATTGTAAAGGATGCTTTAGGACTGTTAACCTTATTTTTAGCTACTGTCAATCACAGTTGACAAGTTGGACATATTTGTGATAGGAAAATACAGTTGCTGTCATTAATTTGAAATTGTAACGTTAAAGCTTGAATTACATTAAAGTGTCAGAAAAGTGACGACCAAAGTATTTTGTCTCCAACTGTAAATAAAGAAACTTGCGTACTTCTTCATATTTTGCTGGTCTCTCACTCTCACTTGATTCTTTACTTCAAAAGGATAATGCATAAGTTTTCAAGCTCTAAAATTTATAATAATACGACTTGTTAATCTGTATCAGATCGAAGAAAAAGTTGAGAGGGAACAATACCTGTGAAAAAGTTTTAGAGAAGTCGGGAGTTTTCAAAATAATTTTTGATAATTGTTGCTAATAGTTAACGATTTTGTCTCATTATATTCGTGTACAACTTCTTGAGCTAGATAAATACTGGAAACTAGCAGGTTACACATGACAGGTGTCAAAATTACAGTAGACCAGCTATTTTGTTAAAAATTTGAGCAAAGTAGTATTATTTTTGTAACCTAGCAACGGATATAATTTTTCAATCACACCTTAAGGTGTCCTTCTGGGATTGGTGAATTTAAGAGTCTAATAACTTTCTTATGCAAGCAAAAATTACTTTTTCGGTTGCACTTTTTGGCAACCTATTGCCGCCGGCATTTGACATTTTTCTCTGGAACGCGAGTTCTGGAGCATAAGTGTCCTTGAAGTTCAGCGCTTGCGCTGCGCATTCAAGTAGAAATGCGTCATCAATATGGTACTCCACGTAAGTCTGATAATACGCAAAAGAGTTCTAGTAATTCCAAAAAGAATTCCAGCAATTCCAAAATGAATTTGAGCAATTCCAAAAAGCATTCCAGTAATTCACAAGTAATTCCAGTAATTCCAAACAATCCAAAAATAATTCCAATAATTTATTTTACAACAGTACAAAATTCTTTCTTTTTAAAATATTGTGTCTTTGTATTTTTAAAACAAAAGCTATGGCAATGTAGGAAATTACCTGCCTTATTTCTGTCCTATTAGTTTAAAAAAAATAATTCTAAATTTGATTTGAATATTTTTTTTGATTTCAATTATGTATTTAGTTCGACCGCAACAAAATTGACAATTTTTTTTATAAGCGAATAAGATTTAATGTTATTTGAGTGCTGAAAGTTAATACATAATAAGAAACAGCAAAAGCGAATAACACTTGCAAACGACAAGATTTTATAGTAAAAGAGATTCCAGATGTGTGTTTTGTTTGCACATTTTTTTTTGTAAATCTTCAGTTTTCACCCAATCTCAATCAACTCCCGGAGTTGTCGTTGCAACTTTTCCGGGTGCCTCGCTGTATTATTCATGACGCCAGATGTGTCCGCATCACGAGTCCTCGCAGATAAACAAGCCAATTAATACCTTCTACACGATTAGACATCGAATGCTTTTTCGTGTTATTTATTTATTGGCTGTTGGGCCATTAGGTCCCTCGTTTATCGAAACACATGCAATTATCCCATTCCGATTCAATCTCGGAATGACAAGCATCTAATGCAAATTTCTTTTGTCTCGTCTGTCAGCTTATCACAGATAATGCTTTCCGAATAAAACCAGAAGAAGAAGATGAACTCTCACACTCTATCTGATTGTGGCCGTAATTGCACCCGCTCGGCTGTAATTGTTGTTGATTGCTATAATTATAAACAATATTGAATTTGTGCTAAAGCACACTGCGGTCTAAGTGGATGACGTTAAAAGCTCCGGAGGTGTAACGCGGGAGAAGAAGCACTCTGATTCCGGTTAAATAACATAATAAGTGTTTTCAGGGTATGGTCAGATCACACTAAGAGGTTTTAAATTCATACAATAGCCTTGTTCCATTTCACAAATTGCCGCCAGACACTAGACACACCTGAAGCTTCTCTGTCTAATGCAGGCTTTATGACGGAATTGCGGCCAAGCATAACTTGATGGTCTTTAGCATGCAAATGGAGTAGGTACAACACGAAAAATTTAACAAAATTTCTAAATATTACATATGGTATGTCTCAAAACGTTAGATGAACTATAGTAATTAAGTTTGTAGAAAAGTAAACGAGAAGGGTAGAAGAGGAGGTGGTCCATAATTCGAAATCAACTTGAGCAAAATTTTAAAATAATTGAAGTAATTATGGAGCCAATGTACATACAAACATTAAAACCTATAATTACAATATTGCTACAGATAGAATTTTTTTAACATCTTTTTCACGTTTTCTATGGTTTCTAAAAGAATTCACATAAAGCCATGGGCGCCCGCAGAAATCATGGCCAGGGGGGGCAAAAAAAAAGAGTCGAAATTAATAATAAGAGTTTCATTTGTCCATTTTCATGTCACTCAGTTCGTGATACAAATGTAAATATTAGTTTCTTATTTCGTTCATGAAGATTTAAGTTCGAACGTGTTTAATTAATATTTAAAATGACATGTTTTTAAAACTAAAAAAAAATATTCTTTATTAAGAATCATCGAACTATTTTTTTATAACATAGGTAATTGTCAGAAACATTTTGTTCTAAAGTAAGACTTTAAAGTTATATCAATTAAAGAAACGTTTCAAGGAATTTAAAACGAAAAGTTCTCTTTATTTAAGAAAAAACTATATTAACAGTTTGTTTTTGAAATTTAACAGGCTTTGAATATTTAAACGAAGAGCCAGTATTTTTTTTTCTTTCGTTTTCAAATACTATTCAATATACACTGGCCGCCAAAATTAACCGAACAACTAAAGTTTGCGAGATTTTACAATGCAATGTTTTTGTTATTTTTTGGTCGGATTTCGACGAATTTTTGTTTGGCTTAAAGAAAAAACTTTGCAGATGATTGTAATTTAATTCAATAACATTTCTAGTTTTGTCTTGTAAATATTATGTTAAAAGACGAGAGCACTATTTTTTTACTTTTTTAATGCTGAGCTGTAGTGTGCAACAGAGACATTATTCAGTCTTTACTTTTTTCAGATTATTGCCCGTTCTTTTCTGAATGAGGACCAAATTGTTTCAAAATGTTATCTTCTAGTACCCAAGAGATACAAAGCATTGAAAAAGATGTTGCTTTTCTAATGTTACTAAATATTCGTTCAGAAAGGTAATTAAACCGAAAGTGATTGTTTATGTCACCAAAAGAGCACAATTACGTCTTTGAACACAAAAATCTGAAAAATTTGGAACTTTGAAGATTTACAACAAGTAAAACGGTTAATTATTGGAAACTTCCATGCGCCTATTTTGACGTTTTGGCACATTCGACCTACTTAATACGAACATTCATTGAAATTGGAAATGTAATGCTTTTTTTGAAGGTTTATATCTCTCATGTCTCAAAAATTAGAATCATGGAAATGTGATACATAATTCAGAAAAGAATGTGCAATAATCTGAAATCAGTAAAAACTTAATTTTGTCTTTGTCGCACAGCTCTGTATAAATATAAGTAAAAAAACTGTGCCTTCGTCTTTTGAGTATCACATTTAGAAAACAAAACTAGAAATGTTATTGAAATTACAATGATCTACAAAGTTTTGCAATATCAAAAATAGCAAACTTTTAGTTGTCCGGTTAATTTTGGCGGCCAGTGTAATTAAAATTGTCATTTGTTTTCTGTTAATTTTTTTTTATATTTTTATAGTGATTTTATTTATCTTAGACACTAACTAGAAAAAATCAATGACTGAGCAAAAATGATTTCCGAGATATCGAAATCAGACGCTCAAATAAGTTCCGCTATCATTAGATAAATATCGTTCTCTTTTTTTCAAGTATTTTGTACCGGTTCAGAGTTGTCACCCAAATTATATCATGGACGATCACCATCCTATCATTAAAGTATTACGTAAATCCCAACCAGTATGCTCTTATTCAGTCTGAGGACAACGTTAATCCTGCTACCACAAAGGCTCCAGTAGGCGTGAAGTTATCTATTCTATACGGTAGCCGTTGCGTTTTGCGTTACTTTATGCAAACAGCACCTTTACAGGGAGAGATTTAACGCTACATTAGCTCAAAAGTGGTATTTTAGGCGGCAGCAGATTCTATTTTGTCGCTTTTATTTTGAATTCGATCGGCTGATACAGAGTTAAAAGCATAAGTTTATTAGCTATATTGGCGAGTTTGTGGATTGGAAATAATCTGTCTAGTAATAAGAGTAATCTCGGGAATAAAATAACGAGAGTTTTTAATAAATCACAACTTTTATAATGCAACTTGTTAAAATTTGAAGATAACATAGGATACCTCTGAATTTACCATAACGGAATTGTGCTTTCAGCTGATCTTTTGTATGCCTAAAAATTGTTTTCTTTAAGGTTTGGGTAGTGTATTTTGGGTAAATATTTGCAATAAACAAAAATAAGACAGACGTGAGAAGGTACAAGATACTGAAAGTATATTTTGCATTCTTATCGCCCATGCAACGGAACAAGTAATAAATAAAGTAAACACTAAAAATTCAACCGGAATTTGGAAGCTATAATATACATCAAAATTGCGTGATTTTAAGTGTATCACAGTGTTGGTGCATACAGGGTGAATACATAGTATGGAATAATAATTGATATAAATTAAAGTAATATAAAAAATGTGATCGTCCTTTTGATAAGAAAATTTTGAGTTATGCGATTTTTTTGTCAAAATTGCAATTTATGTATTTTTTTAATTAATCATAAAGTACAAAAAAAATATTCTTGATAAAACATCACATTTTTATAGTACTTTATCATTCGTCAATTAGTTTTTTCAAAAAATAAATAGTTTAAGTAAAAAGCGTTTGGTTTCATATTTTTTATTCTCCTGGGATAGACAGTTATTAAAATTGTGAAATAATATTTGAGGAGCAGATAACAATATTATAAAAGGTACCTACATAGGTACAGAGGGTAGGTACAAACTCCAAAAAATAATTCACATATTTTTTTATCAAAACAGAAATAAAGTTTGTACGGATTTCAAACAATCTTGTTTTTTTTCAACAACTTTTGATTTAGCAAATGAGAAATAAATTCTGTTTTTATGCTATTAGAATAAAATGCAAATTTTTGCAACTAGGTACAGAAACCAAATTAAATTGTCATTTAGAATTCAACTAATTTTGAATTTTAAATTTTAAATTCTAATTATGGATCAATTTTGTCGGTACATGCAAATGCATGTAATGCACCGTCGGCAACGCCGGTCTTGGTCCTAAAAAAAAAATACTTTACGACTTTATGTAAAATGGTGTTATAATTAGTCACTTTGTAATAAACCATTATTTAAAATATTTTTTTCTATTTTGCTTTTTTAACAACGCACCGTTTGGATGCGTTTTAACAGCTTTCCATAGTGCGTTAACAGCATAAAATATTTCATGTTTTTAATGTTGCTGAGAATGCCGTTGAAAACAAATTGCTTTCAATTCAATAAACTTACCAACTTCTCAAATTTTTGGTGGCAAAAATGAGAAAACTTGAGAATTCGTTTTCAGATTAGGACGCACAAAAACAAATTTTATTAGTTCGAGTTGAATTTTCCATTAAAAAAATGTATAAAACACTTATTACAGAAGGCCATTCAAGCAATATCGTTTGTTTCACAACTATTGTTGAATGGACGCTTTCTGTACGAGTAACTCGTATTTTGATACATGATATGTTCCTACTATTTAAAAATAACAGTGTTTGTGCTTCTTCGGTTTTTCCAAATTTTAAGTCTAGATGTAGATTATGAGATCGAGAATAGTAGACAATTAACTTAGAAATTAAATAAGAAATTTCTTTGTTGTGTTTAATTTTAATGTTATAGTAGATTTGCATATTTATGCACATACCTACTCGCAAACTCGCGTTACGTGAATGAATCACATAACATTTAATTTAATTCAGCACAGTATTCTAATAGACAAAAACCTCCATCTTGTTTGTGCTAATATACACAATATATTTGTAATTATATTTAATGACATAAAAAGTAGCATAAAAAGTTTCCATGTACATAAAAAAAAACTATAGATAATCCAAGATTTATGAAATAACACTTCTTTTTTTAACGCCTGGCTTTTTGACAGTTTTGACCTTCAAATATTGACATTTTCAGAATTTGAACATTAATTTCTGCGCAATTAGACTCTATTCGATTGTTGTAAGTTGTCTTTACTCGTTGCTATCCAAAACTTAACTATTTTGTTTATTGTTGCTAAGTCGGTAAGTATTCAAAAACGTCGCCAAAGTATTTTGGCGTTCTAAAACACTTAAAATAAAAAAATTAACAAAAATCAATCGCAAAAAAAATGTCATAAGCATTACGAACGTTATGTACCTACATAACATAACATAAATTATTGAAAAATAAATAAACCAGTTATTAAAAATCTATATCAAAAAACTGTAATAAAGAAAGAAAATATTTACTGAAAATATTTATTTTAAATAAAGTTTCTTAGTTTGTATTTGTTTAAAATAAATTTTAATAAGGTGAAATAAAATTTCACATTTTACAATGCAAAGTGAAGTAAATAAATATATATTTTTTAATAACATAGTATGGTATCCCATATCTAAAGCTGCGTATTTGACAGAAATTCGTCATTCTAATCCTTTTTTTCTCTACTCATTTCAAGGGTGCATGAATCACCCACGGCGCCCGTAACTGCCCCCGATATTCGGCTGAATATTTTACTGATAGTGATGATAATAAATAATAAAGCAGAAAGAAGAAAAGTGCAATCACCGAAGGCATTTAGCTTTTAAAAATAATCCGATGTCGATGACGTTACCATTTTTTTGATTATAAAATTACAACCCTTATAGAATGCGTTTACACAACATTTATAATTGCCACCAAATACGAGTAGGTATTAATTTGTTACTTATTTCAATAACAATTCAAGATATTATATTTAATTCGCCTTCTGTAAATCAACTCTTAGTTAATGGGCGACACAAACAATTACTTTGTTGCATTGGAAACCTATAGAATGTGTATATGTTAGTTAGAAAATCAAAATCTTATATTACTTAAAAAGTTGACTCATAAAATAATTCCTAGTCTAATTTACGTAATACAGTTTTAATCATTTTGAGTAAATAATTAATTGCATTTATTAATTTACTCGATTACAAAGGTAACAGCACGAATCATGCTTCCCAGCCGATGAAACCTTCGAAGGAATGTTTGTTGATGTTTATGACCCAAAAGATTTATTGCTGCGATTTGAATTCAGTCTCTTGCTAGCCGGCCGAGTTTATAGGGGTGTCATTCTTTCTGATCGTGACTGTACTTACCGTCAATACAAGACAATAAAACAGTTGTCTTCGATCGGTAAAATGTTCTTACCGTTCTTGATGCTTAATATACAATTTTTTTATTACGGTAAGTTAGCACGACGATTAAGGAATGAACACGTAAATAACTATTAGACAGTCGGCTGCTTTGAACATACAGAACACAAAAATTTAAAACAAATTTAAGACGGTCAAGTTTTCTAAGTTCGTACCCTGCAAGTGCGGTAAAATTGTTTCAGAGAGCTCCACTTAATGTTCTTGTTTGAATTTGTTGTTTCCGAAGTTTTTGAGTTGTACTCACAGTAGAAAATTACAAAGTAACCGAAGTAACATGTTACATTCTAATTCCATAGCAAACTTGATCCAAAATCTGTACAACATTTTATAAACAAAGTGGGTATTGTCGACAAATCGATAGCAAATCACTATAATAATAACACATTTAAATTTCAGTGTTATCTTTGCATAATTTTCGATAGTCAGTTTGGCATAGATATTCGGCAACGTCAAAATATTGTGGATTCGTCGTAGCGCATCAAAAATGGGAAGTGGTGCATTATCGCATCACCATCTTGTCCGTAAATCCGACAAGACAAAGGCCGAATCTTGAATAAATTATTTTTGATTCCGGCAAGTCATTGCGCCTTTTAAGGATTGTACCGCCCCCTGCATTTGCGGCGTTCGTGCATCCTTGATTAACACCGCTAATGCATGGTTTGCATCTAGTCATCTTGCGGTTCGTCCTTTAGTACCGTCGCCATGTCCACACCAATCCTGATAGTGATCTAACCAATGATGATGACTCTTTTAACGTTACGAGATTATCATCATTTCACAAAAGACGTGCTTCGCCGTACTCAGGTTCTACCGTCCCACTTATCAAGATCAAAGAAATGTCGGTGATGAGACGGTAGCGCCGATAATAGTACATTTCATGTGGGTCTATTAAGAATTTTACACCACGGCAGATCTTTAATTCTACTTGTCATGCTAACTTTGCGCGTGATGGCAAAGGAGATTTTTTCTCAGAACAAAAGGGATTTAAAAAGATTTCGATGTGCTGTAAAAGAGATAAGAAAGGAGCTGATTGAAAAGTTTTTTCTTTAATTTAAAGCTTCAAATTGATTCAATTGGCGTGTGAAACGGTAAAAGACTGACGCAATGTGATATCGTCATTAATTCACTGATATCTTCTTAAAATTCCATAAAAATATGTCAAGCAACATTAAAGTCATCTCAAACTTTTCTAAAAATTATTCTTGTGAGTGAGTGAGTATTTTGAAAATGGAATAGGGTAAATGTAAGATACAGAATTCGTGTCCCAGAAAAAAATTTCAAGTAAGATATTAAGATACCAGGAACATGGAAATAATTCTATATGTCAAAAAATCTTGACATTTATTTGTTGATATTTGACATTTTTTATGTCTATTTAATGATACTGATTATCTTGTAAATGTTTTTTTTTACAATTATTTAGTAAAGGTACAAAAATTTTGCCAATAATGTCACAAATAACATTGAACAGAGTTACAATTATTTAGGATATAGCTTCCTTGTTTCCTCTTCTAATAGCCTGTAGCAAAAAAGCTTGGAAAATTATTTTTCCAACAAAAATAAGTAGAGTCAAAGTGCAAAATTTAAACTCTCATAACTTCGAAGTTGTTACAGATAGATTTTTTTTAACATTTTTTCTAAGTTTCTGATATCTTAGTAGTATTTTTCTCTTGGGCGCGAGTTCTGGCGCACTCTGAATATGCTCCTCGGGGATATTTGCTCTATCTGAATATCTAAAAAAATATGCGATAGATGGACACTCAAAGCTAGATCAATAGAGGTAATTCATTACATGGAACCAAGGGTTTTTTTCGTAAACTACGCACTTTACGAAAAAAATAATTAGTGTAGCGTAAAGTACAATTAAAATGTGACCATTTATCAATAACATTTTTCGAAATTTCTTTTGTTTTGGAAAAAAAAATGAATGGCAAACCACCATGATAAATTTTTTAATTAAAGATTATAATCTAAAAATGACTTCTAATTAAATAAAATTGTTTTTTAGGCAGTACATTTTTTTAATAAATTGTTAAAGTTGCGTTCCGAGCTCATTACGAAGATTTTCCGAACTTAACCGAAGTAGTTAAACTCGAAAACAAAAAGAAATTTCGAAAAATGTTATTTTTGATAAATGGTCACATTTTAGTTGTACTTTACGCTATACTATTTATTTTTTTCGTAAAGTGCTTAGTTTACGAAAAAACGCTTGTTTCCATACTTTTTATTCACCTGGTAGGTATACCTAACTGCAAACCCTACCCTCATACATTCTTACACAATAAAAAGATATATGGCTTACAAGAACCATTAAACTTAAATTCCATACACAAAAGGTATATGCCCAAAAAGGTCTATACTCTATATTTTATTTATGTATACAGGGTGATTCAGATAAGATAATGAGCCCGACGTTCTGGCGATGCAACCCAAAAAACAAATTTCATTTACGTCTTGATCTAATTTTAATTACGATTTGCATTTGCAATCCAAGTTATCTTATGTTGCTCTGATAGTGCGTTGACAAGCAATAAATAATTAATTTTTTATTAAAAAAATCAGTTTGAGTACCTTTAATGTTTCATTTTTTCATAGATTTTGTGTTGGATTTACACCGAAAAAACTTCTCTAATTTATTTATCATTCCGCAAGAACTGAACGGTCCCTAATGATTGTTCTCTGCGCTGATGTCAGAGTGACATAAGATGATAATTTGGATTTAACTTGCAAATCCTAATTAAATTGAATCAAAGGCGCAAATGAAATTTGTTTTTTGGGTTGCATCACCAGATCGTCAGGCTCAATATCTTATCTGAGTCGCCCTGTATGTAACTACCTATACCTATAAAATAACTTCAAGAAGGAGATTTTGCCTCACTTGAACGTATTATGTGTGAGACAATTGGCTTCCTGTTAAAAAAGGTCCGATAATGTTTGGAATACATTTTTTGGTTTTGTACATTTTTGACAGAAAATCTTACAAATCATTATGGATAGAGTTTTAATAGCTATTTATGTACCAATTACGCAAAATAAGGTTTTAGGGGACGAATCGTAATTAAAGACGAGGCGAGGTAGGAGCCGAGTCTTTAATGAGAGGAGTCACCTAAAACCTTTTGCGTACGTGGTGCATGCAAAAATTTTTTTGTTAAAGCTCCCATAACACGTAGGTATTCACACCTCTCACTAATTAAAAAAATTTCGCCACCATAGTAACCAATTTTTAGTCCGCATAAACTGTTTTTGGGGATTGAGTATGTACCTAAAATAACTATTTTGCGTACTATTTTATTGAGTCTGGAAAAGACTCATTTTGGGGACTCAAATGAATTCGCAAAATAGCTATTTTTGGAAGCGTAGATACAAAAAAATAGATTTTTTGGTCTCGACAACTGTATTTGACATGTTTGCACATTTTTGACAGCTACTATATTTAATTTTTACAAGGTATCTATGAAGTTTAGTGCACGGCGCCGGCGTGCGGAAAATAACACGAAGTTTTCAGAGATCCGGAAAAAAATTATACTTTATGTTAAATGAAGTTCACTAATACTAAGAAAAGATACCGCATTTATTTATATATCCAGTATTCAGAAATAAAGACAATTTATTCTTTTCACAGGATTCTTGACTTATGATCCTGATGTGGTAAAAGTAGTAAATGCATAGACCCGTCATATCTATAAAGTGTTGACAAATCGAAATATGAATTAATCGAAGAAATCTCCTCAGCCAAGAAGTTTTGTAAATTATAGTTAATACATACAAAGTGGTTATAAATGATTTTCATCTAGCCAGCTGTGAATTTTCTATGTAAAATAAAAAATGCCGCTTTACGAAAAAAGGGGTACCTATACTTGTTTTAACTCAAAATTAAAAAATCGCCGTTTACTAAGCGTCCACTTCGAAAATAGACTTCAATTATAAACTTGTTTTCGTTCAAAGTATACATTATTATCAATAATTATTGGAAATTAGTTGAAACAATAAAAGTTCAATTAACAACAATTTATTATTAATTAATAAGTGACACTAATGACAGAACTAGAGCTTTCAAATAATTAGAGCGACAGAAATAATGTTACTTGCAAAAAAAATTCCAAAGCTAGCTAGATGAAAATCATTTATAACCACTCTGTACAATTATATGTTAGTTAATACATAGCGTTCACTTTTAATGAAGCACGAAGCGAAGCTGTAACATTAGGTATATGTATACCTACCTACAACCTACCTTACCTAATGTAAATAACTATTTATTGTATTTATATACATATTTAATTTTGTATTAAGTTTTTTTTCGTATGAAGTAATACCTACTTTTTAAATTTTTTAGAAGGCACAAATACTTATATCAGGCATACACTCATATCTCATTAAAAGGCATAAATTTTTAAAATGTTAAAATTTTGGAAAAGTCATTCTTTGTTAAAAACAACAAACAATATTTTTTAAATATTTATATTTGCATTTTAATGTTTTAAAATATTTTAATATTTACATTTAGACCGATCTTTATGAAAAGGGGGCAGATATCCCACATTAACCCAACCCTACACTAATTAATTATAGAAAAAAGTGATATTTTTTATGTATTTTTAATCTTCATTGATACTACACTGATTTATAAAAATCATAGTTTTATTCATCTACTGTAGTACGCTGTACATATACGATGGCTAAGCGCACAATAATTATGTCCAATATTTACGATTTCGAGAAATATTTTGAAACATGTGTAGCTGCCTTACTAATATGCGCATTCCAATAATATTCAAGACTTTTTGAGTGCCTTGTATGTATGTCTATATGTACATATGTATATTTTAATACTTTAAAATTGCAAAGTATTAATGGTCATTTAATTAAATAAATTTATGTCATAAATGAACATACAATAGTTGTGCGCTTAGCCATCGAATTATTATAACGGTAAATCAAAGCGGCGCAAAAACAAAATTTAAAATATTGTATACAGGGTGCGCCAGAACTCGCGACCCAGAGAAAAATGGCTTATAAGGTAAGATACCAGGAACATGGTACCTATAAAAATTTCGAAGTTATGAGGGTTTAAAGTTTGCACTTTGACTCTATTTATTTCTGTTGGAAAAATAATTTTCCAAGTTTTTTTCCTATAGGCTATTAAAAGAGGAAACAAGAAAGCTGTAGCCTAAATTGTAACTCTGTTCAATGTTATTTGTGGCTTTTAATGGCAAAATTTTTGTACTTTTACTAAATAATTGTAAAAAAACATATACAAGATCATCAGTATCATTAAACAGATATAAAAAAAATGTCAAATGTCAAAAAATAAATGTCAAAATTTTTGACAGATAGAATTTTTTAAACATTTTTTTCATGTTCCTGGTATCTTATCTTACTTGAAATTTTTCTCTGGGGCGCGAGTTCTGGCGTACCCTGTATATCGCAAATCGTTATTTTATAAAAATATTTTTGCGTAGAAGATCAGCTGTGAAATGTTGTCGGTGAAGTTTTGACTTGAGAAAGTCCTCAAGTTTTAATATCTGGAAAGGTTACTGACATATAGGTATTTAATCAAATCAATTTTGCAAAAATATACTCGTAAGTACTTATCGACTTTCTCCAAGAAAAAATGTATAAGTAGAAAGAAATCACTCATAGTATCTTTGCTAATCTGTCGGCTTGTTTTTGATTTGAGTGCTTCGTTCCCGATTAGATAAGACAAGAAGTTCGGCTTTCTTCATAGGCACATGTGAGCTATATTTTCAGTTTCACTCTATCGAGTGTTTTATTTTTGTAACAGATCATATTTAAATTGGTTTCGATTAATCGAATATATTAATGAAGATGCGTTGGTCTGATAAAAAAATGTAATTAAGTATACGACGAATGTATTCCTCTAAGCAATCAACGGAATTAACCATATTTTTCCGCCCCACTTCGTTTCATTTAATTATACGTATGTCTGGTTCCACAAAAATTCATTTGTATGGACTTTTTCTCTCATTATGTATTTAGAGGGGTGTTCAATATTTCCACGTGTTATTTCATTGATTCAACTTTATATCGGAGAATACATATTTGCTCAGGGTAAATACGAACAGGTATTGTAAAAATGCATTGTTTGTCTTTTATATCGCCTTTGGCAAATAATATCCACAAAATACGACGAAAAAGATAAAAATAAACATACCTACATGATCAATTTTTTCAATTTATCGTTTAATATCAATTTGAAAAAACGATTGAGAAAAAAAAACTAATTTGTTAAATCCGATTGTTTAATTTGGTGATATTTGACTATCTATAAAAATGTCTTTGAATTTTTTATTCGATGTTGGTATATTAAATGTTTACTAAATTAATTAATTTTAACTAATACAAAATTGGTCCCTAGTGTTGAAAGAGTAGGTATAGCTAAAATGTATATACGCTCCGTTTCGTTCAGGAAATTTCAATTTTATAATACATATTTCTACTATTTCTGTATTAACATGTATAAAAAAGAATGAACTAATGATATGAAAGAGTTATAAATCACAAGAATTTTTGGAAAAAAAAATTATTTTTATTTAGGTACTTCTATTTAATTCTTTATTTGTTTTAATTCTTATATTTTTAAAATAAATCTGTACACTCTTGTCTTATCTTATTGATTTAGGGTATGTAATTTTTGCTTTTGCGGAACACGGTCCCGACCTTAAATAAAGGGCCCAGTGACTTAAGATTAATAAAAGGTCAAGTTAGGGCAATAAGTTAATTGCCCCCCTCAAGTGAATTTTAAATGATGCCCCTGATGTCAATAATAACCAACAAAGTATAGGTAAGCGAAAGAGAATATTTAGTATTTTTCCTCAACGAGAAATAGGTGCACCTATTTCTCCTATCGAGTATAACTAATAAACATCTGTACATATTGGAGTTATAAAAAATAAAAATTTGTAAAAGTCCTTGACACTGAATATTTTAGATAAGTAAAATAAATGATAATAGTAAATTACAGTTTACTTTTACCGTTTTTTTATAAATCCACTTTACCTTAGATACCATATTACCATGACTGAAAAATATTTGCACGTTAATGACATATCGATGGTCACATGACATTACAAGATCCATTTGAGGGATTTTAAAATTCAACCTGATCTAAGCTATGGTACGGATAAATTATATACGTATTAGTTATATTATCCCTAAGTCGGTAATCTCCAGCAACAGTTATTTATTTATTGGACGAGTTGAGTGTAAATCGGACGCTTTATGTCACGAGTGGATTTTCATCAACTACGAGGTGGAATAAATACACCAAGACGAGTTGGATACAACATTTTATTCTTAGAATAGACAACAAGCCTTAAAATTGCTTTAAATCTGTTAAAAATAATCTGACGTTTCGTATTGAGAAATGCCAAACACTTGTCATAAAACTTCCTTACAGAGGAGAAAAACCGTAAATTTTGACAGTGTCGAAGAATAAAAATTATTGATTTTATCTTATCCCCTTAAAATAAGTAGGTAAATAGGTATATAGGAAAACGATTTTAGTTACCGAATAAACTAAAATTTGTTGCGTATGCTTAGCCTTGAACTTGACCGACAAAAATTGAAAACCGATACGATTTTTGAGCTTAGCTCTTTAAAATGCATTAAATTGTTCTCAAAAGTTTGAAATAAAATTAACCAAAATTTACTTAAAGAACAAGAGGATTATTTTTACATTTTTTTGTTGAAAATCTTTCAAATGGTTTCAGATATATCAGTAATAACTAGCTTTAGAATAAAGTTTTGAAAATACTATGCAAACTTCATTTAAAATGTCAATTTTTTGACGAACTTGTCTTGATTCAAGATTCAAGAAAGGCTATTTATTATACCCTAGCTTCTATATAGGTATTTTTTTTATGTCAACACATTAGATTTCTTATCTGCATCAATACCAATTGTAAGCAAAATGTTACTAATTTATTAATTTAAATACGTACATAATACCTAAATCCGTTTTGAAAAATCGTTTATGGGTTTATATTTCTAAATTTTATTTTTAAAAATGACACATTTTGACAATATTGTAACATTTATGACGTCATTGGATTTTGGGTAATAACGTCATCACTAATATTTTTAAATGACAACCAACAATTTTGTTGACTGTTTTTGGTAATATGTACATTTTTCTATCTTTTTAAAAGAAAATATTACCAAAAACAGTAAACAAAAATGTTGGTTGCTATTAAAAAAAAAATGATAACGTCGTTACTTAAAAATCATTGACGTTATAAATAATAATGAAAATGTATCACCTACAAAAATAAAAAAAAGAATTTTGTGTGGCACTTTTGGTTCACCCTGAATATACCTACATATTATTTGTAACCAAATGAGCTCCTTGTTTTAATTTTTTTTAAAGTGGTCTATGATTTTGAAATTACCTGACAACATTATATAATGTAGATAAAGAATAAGTTACAGCGTGACTGTAAATGATTGTGTTTTTTGTTGTAAGACACTAAACCACAAATCTGAAATCTTATTTTCGCTGTCAATTGTCATTTTTCAGCACAATCATTTACAGTTTTTTTTATGTGACAAACCTCTCTTTAATACATTATTAAATATTGTTTACTTTTAAGTCGTAGACCGTTTTAATTAAAAATTGGATTAAACGTTTAGTACAAAATCAATATTATTATATTTTTTTATATTTATCATTATTATAATATTTTTTATTCAGGTGGATTTTGCTTCCTAGTTATTTGTTTGGCTTATAGGTACCAATATTTTTTTGGAGACAACTTTTTATTTCACTATGTATCTCATCAATACTTATTTATTATACAAGACAATAAAGAATTTTTTTTATATTTATCATTATTATTATATTTTTTATTCAGGTGGATTTTGCTTCCTAGTTATTTGTTTGGCTTATAGGTACCAATATTTTTTTGGAGACAACTTTTTATTTCACTATGTATCTCATCAATACTTATTTATTATACAAGACGATAAAGAAATTATTTATCTACGAGTGAAAACGTTAAGTTTACGAGTGACGAAATTCACGAGTAGATAAACAATCTTTATCGGCGTGCGCATAATATTTTGTTTTATTTTGTACTCATCACCTACCAGAATTTCTTGAATACAAACAGTAGATAAAAATTACTTTATTTCACTAGACAATAAAAGACTACTTTATTCATTGAAATTAGTTGATAAAAGCACTCTTTAACATTGAGTACAAAATAAAAGTTATTACTTTATATCTACAGGGTGATTCTTAAATAGACCGACAAACTTTTATCACAGCTTCCTAAGGATAAATGGAGACAAACTGTACCTTTTTTACGCTTATAACTTTTAGGGGCAAAACCCCCTTGATCCGTGCCACTTACGGCGTTTATGAATTGTTGCAATGATCAAGTACATTAATATATAATAATACCATGGTATTATATGGTTAATACCATGGTTTCCACTACCTGTGCTAACACATCAGTGGCGTACGCTTTGCTTCGAAAATAACTTTAATAAATTTTATTTGAAGAACGTTTAAACAAAGAATTTTTTAAATATTTTTTCCAGCATGTTCTTATTTGATACTACCAAGGATAAAATTTTGTCGGTCTATTTAAGAATCACCCTGTATAATAAAAAAGTAGGGAAAAAACTTATTTCTTTTAAGAAAATTGATTAAAAAATTGTTGGTAATTTAATAGGTATATCTATCATTTCGTATCAATTAGATTTTATCCTATTGACTATCGCTGGAACATAATTTTGTCACAATTGACACCGACTGACGATATCACCTATTTGTACAAACCTCTGAACGTGTGTGTAGATACACTTTACACTTTACATACTCATGGGGCTAGGTGTGACATTTATGTGTTTGTTATTTTTATCGTCGATAAGATAAAACAATATGTATGTAGGCACTTGTTTCGATAAAAAAAACTAGTACATTGAATTCCTGATATGCTATGAATGTTATTGAATTTAACAGTTCTTTTATTTTAATCCTTTTATTTTCACCCAAATCATGCCCTTTTCTTTTTCTCTTGGAATAAATAACCGCATCAGTGGCCAAATCAGTGGTGGACGGCAAGGTTAAATTTCCATCGGCAACAAAGAAGGCTGGGAGCGAAATTTACCATCACGTGAAGGGGACGAGACTCGGTTATTGATTACCTGCCGACCATTTTGTGATTCCGGGCCCCGTGCCATCAACAAAATGGACCAATTGGGGAGCAGAGCACGCAATCGCGGTGGGCGTGTCGGCCGGAGGGATCGAACAAAAACGAATCGTCAGATCGAGTTCGTCCGACGGCCGAACCATCAGTTGATCCGAAACGCTTGTTAGGAACGGCCGTGTTGAGGAACAAGTGCGAAGTTGCGGTCAACTCCGGATGAAGCGCCGGTTGTAGACTTTCGGTTCACCCAATTGGGTTCAAAGTTCGGCTGTGCCGTGTGCTTCTGGTGGACTGTTCTTTGACGTGTGGTTCGTATGGTGATGTCAGAGCAGGGCGGACTGGCCATGCACCAGTTACCGATGCACCACAGGGGTTTGGTGCAACCCAGCCTTGTCATGAACCCGCATCCCATCAACGACTCCTGCTCTATGGACTCGCAGAACAGTAAGTTCATCGATTCGTGTTCGTGTGCTCTAGAACCTGACGCAAAGACTCTTTGCTACCTACAGGGTGCGCCAGAACTCGCGCCCCAGAGAAAGGTAAGATACCAGGAACATGGAAAAAATGTTAAAAAAATTCTACCTATAAAAATTTCGAAAATATGAGTTTATATTTTGTACTTTGACTTCGATTTTTTTCTGTTGGAAAAATAATTTTCCAAGTTTTTTTGCTACAGGCTATTAGAAGAGGAAACATCTTAAATTGTAACTCTGCTTACTTAAACTTTGTTTAATGTTATTTGTGGCTTTTATTGGCAAAATTTTTGTACCTTTACTAAATAATTAAAAAACATATACAAGATCATCAGTGTCATTAAATAGACAAAAAAATGTCAAAGGTCAAAAAAATAATTATCAAAATTTTTTGACAGAATTTTTTAAACATTTCGTCCATGTTGGTTGGTATCGTATCTTACTTCAAATTTTTCTCTAGGATGCAAGTTCTCACACATTCTGTATAGCATACGAATTTCTTGTAGTTTCAGTCAGGGACGGATCTTGACAATTTATTTGGGGTCTTTTTTAAATTCAAATTAAGACACTTAAAAACAATCATTCATGACAATAATTTTGCAATTTTGTTAGATAAAAAATCTTTTGTGTATACCTAGACAGTTCTAACTCTTTTTAATTTATTTGAAGCTTCGTTAATTTTGGATCGGGATTCTAGAGTATACAGTGCCTATGTCCACGAATTGAGTTTACAAGAGGAAAAAAAATTGTCTTTGATTTTACGCCAAAACTGCAAAGGGAAAACATTTTTTGCTTTATCTGAAACGAGCAAATCTGTAATTAAAACTTCATTATTTTAACTGAGTAGAAGAGTTCATTTTTCTCTTAATTTTTTTCTGTTTTTTTAAGTGCTTTCACATTGGCGGTTTTATTATTTTGACAATGATGTCACTTTGACAAATGAGTTTATGCAAGTTAAATAACAAAAATATTCGCGAAAAACATAATTTTAATAAATAGGTACTCAAAGAAACAGCTTTAAGATAAAAACCAAAGTCATTCTTAACAAGAACTGTCATTATTTAATTAATAAATTGTCAAAATGACATATAATTGTCAAATAATCAAACCGTCAATGAGATAGGACTTAAAAAATCAGAGAAAAATTATTTTAAGTCGAAAATCAAGAAAAAAATTAACTTTTGTTTTCAATGAATCAGAATAATGAAGTTATAAGTACAGATTTGCTCGTTTCAGGTGAAGCAAAAAATGTTTTTCCTTTGCAGTTTTGGCGTAAAATCAAAGATAAAAAAATGTTTTTTTTTTGTAATCTCAATCCGGGGACATACTGTATATACCTACAGAGTGATTCAAAAGACTTGAACCATCTCTTGGATGGTGATAATGGAGTTGAACTTTTAATGACAAAAAATTCTTTGAGCTTTTTTTCACGAGTTATGGCTCTTCAAAGGTTAGATTTTGAGTTAAGTTTTTGGTCGATCAGATCAGATATTTTTGAATTTAGTTAGTGGAAACGGCACATCGCACAACATTTAACAAATACCCATTGGAAAAAATTACCAATTTGTATCTTATAGTGTACAAAACATTAAATAAACTAGCAAATTCAACAATAAATTAAATTCGACAACATCGAAAACAAAATAGCTAAGGTACTTAATATGGAAATTATCAGTTCTGTTTTTTTCCTCAAAAAGAAGCTTGAAAAAAAACCTGAAAAATCTATATTTATTATTTATGCTTAGCTGAAAGTCTTCTACCACTATTTAAGAGTTGGTCCGACACTTTTGAATCACCCTGTATATGGGACAGGGGTTCCCACAAGCTTTTTTCAATATGTATTCAACCCTGATTTAAAGAATTAATCTAAAAACTCATAATCTGATTTTTTTAACGGATATCACAGAAACCTTAACCTTAATTGGTATTACCCTAGTGGTTCCAGTTTTTGATTTATTTTTATAAAATTTTGTAACACTTGTTTATAGCAAGAAATTAACGAAAACATCAAATAATTATTATCATATGAAAAAGAAGAGTGACTGGTTGGGTACACTGAATTTGAGGAGGGGGTTGAAAAAGTGCCAATTTTGAAACTTATATGCTGAAGAAAAATTTAGAACTTGCATCAATTCTTCATAATACCTGCTGGCATCTCATATATCTTTTTCTATATTTTTTTTTCGTAATTTGAAGATTAGGTATTTTTTTGGACAAAAACGAGAACAAAATAAAATTTGTGACCATGTTGATCCAAGATTTTCCCAGGTTTCTCACGAAAATTTTGATAATTTTTATTACGTAAACAGACTACATCATATCATTAAGTATTGGAAAATAACAAGTTATAATGGAAGTTTAGATTTTTCACTTGAAAAATTGTTAACTTCTGGAAAAGTGTAGGTATTTAAAAGTCTTGAGAATATGTTACAGTTAGTGAATGTTTCCCAGAGGAAAAATGTACCTATCAAGCGATTTGCAACTGTAGTTTAGACTTCACCAACAGTTTAGGTCTCTAAGGGCACCATGAGTAAAAAATGTAATCTAAATTTGTACAGTAATGATTACGGGTTTTTAATAGGTTAACATTTGTTTAAATATCCTGGGAGTAGTTTCTTCATAACGGTGATTCTGAAATCTCTTAAATCAGGAATATAGACGCATCATTAATTTTACATCGTTTGCATATTTAAGTTACATTACATTCTGACGATAGATAGGTACCCGAGTAGGTACCTATATGAAATATGACTGTTAAAATTGTTTTTTTTGCGGTACATATTGTGTGGGAAAAAACGGAATTTAAATTAAAATACCTACATATGGGGCGTTGAGAATTAGAGTGGCCTATAAACCACATCAAGCGAAATTCTAATAAAAGTTAAAATTTTCACTTTTTAAATTTTGTTTCATTGTTTCAAATACAGTCACTTTACCCTTAATATTTTTTGTTTAAAACTTTATGCCAGTGTTTCATTGAAAATTTGAATAATAAGCAGTTGGTCTGAGAGTAAAACTAAATTTATAAATTTTGTGCGCGACTATTTTATATCTTTCTAATTTAACCAATGACATATCAGCAATTACTTTGATTTGAATTTAATAAACTAAATAATTTTTCAAACACAAAAAGCAAAGTTCTGTGAGAATATATTTTGGGTTGCCTTTAAAAATCTCTTTATTATAAGTGACTCAGCCTGTCTATTTATTTATATTCAGGATGTTTTGTTTTTATTGTTACAGATTGAATCAGGTGTTACGATATTCAATTTTAAGACAAAAGTTTCCTATAAACCTCTGTATCAAAAAATACAATGTAAGGGAACCACACCCCCTGACAGAGGTGTGTCTTTTAATGAATAATTTTTTTCTAATATTTTAGAAACCATTTTATATAAAATTACAAAATTTGGCACAGCTGATAACCTTTATACACTTAAACGAATTCAAAGATAAAATGTTAAAATTTTTAATCATCTGGAGTGTCTTTTAAACTGGGAGATACCTATAAGGTATAGAAAGTACTCTAACTATTTTGTCTTTAGTTTTTTGCCGCTTTTAGCAATAGAGCCTTAAATTACATAGTTTCTCACAAAAAGGAGGTGTTTTTTTGATACAACATACTGTTTTTAAAATTCAAAATTAAAATTAGTTTCTTTTTACTTTATAGGTAAACACATTTCTCGTGATGTAGTGAAAGAAATCAGAAATTATCTAATCTGCATTTTATAATGATTTATAAACAAATCTCTACCGAATTAGTTGTCAAAAGTACTCACTATACTCAGTAATATAGGATTTCAGAGAAAAATAATAAACAAAATTTATGAACAGAAATAAGAAACATTTTATACTTGTTTTTTAAACATATAGTTTATAAAGCTTTAGGATTCAAAAATATATCAATTCGGTTTTAAAATTATTACAGTGTGTTTGGTTTATAACGCGTTTGCTAACAAAATAAAGAAATAACAAAATTAACATTAATTTGTAACAAGTATTAACGTTATATATCTATTTAATAAAACAAATGGTAATCATATTTTAGATGACGACAAGGTTGGGAATTACCTACTGTGCTCTTTATACCACCTACTTGTTAGTTGTTTTGTTTGTTTTCTAGAAAATGTTATATAAAGTTTGCAAACATTGAGTATTATCACTAGTTTAGATGATTTTATCAGATTTCAAGATGATTTAAACACATGAGAGGAATTATGGTAAGAGGTATACATTCACACACAGATAAATAATAATTTTCAATTTTGCTTTTATACCTATTAAATCTCATGGAATAAATGTATTATCATCTAGTAGTAAATGTAACAGAAATTCCATATAGGTTGAACCTTTTTTAAGATAAATACCTAAGAGTTATTTAGTCATTAAATTGCAAAGGTTTTGTTTATCTTAATTATTGCACAAGTCAATTTATTTAGCAATTATTTGTGATTTTTTCAAGTAACATTTTTTTACTTTGACATCACTGTAAAATTTCCGTTTTCTAATGATTGTTGCAATCAAACAAAGTACAAAAGAATACTTAGTGCTTACTATATTTAGTTTTGGACATTAATATCTGATTCATTTTGTTTCTATTTATAATTTTTTCTTTAAATATTTAAACAAAAATTAAGTGTTTGTCATTTATTATGTTGTTGTAGATTTTATATACCTGCACCATAACGTTTATAATCAAATTATTACCTTTATTATAATAAAATTTCCAGAAGAAATGATTAATACTAAATAAACATATAACATAATGATTTATCTCACCGTCGGAAAACTCAGCAAATACTCTTCACGTTCCAAACTCTAAAAATAATGGATGTGATTTTAGACTTGATAAAGAATCAAAAACTCTATAAAAATAAAGATAAAACTGCTGACAATAAAAAACAAAACGAGTAATAAACGTTGATTAGTACAAATTTTTATAGTTAATTTTTAATGCGGGTGTACCTTGTTTAAGTTGGAAACGGTAACTGATGATTATCTCGTTTAAAAGTCTTGTTAACATTAACGCAAGTTTGAATTATGGTTTAAATCACTTCTTCCCACTGTGTCAAATTATTTCTCGGATTTTTTCGATTCAATTAAAATAAATTTTATGATTTATTATAATTATAGTTGGGCAGTGATGTCGTAAATTAATTTTTTCTATGTAACTAATTCTAATAGCGCATTTCTGAAGCGTGAAAAATTTTACAATGAGACATAAATGTAATTAATGATACGTAGTTAATAATTCATAACTATTTGTAGAAATTTAAATTCAAGGCCGCGGATCCCAATTAAATTTACATCAAATTTCATCTGCTTCAAAAAAAAATCTCTTTAATTAAATATTGAGAGAAAGGTCGGTTTGAATTAAAGTTTACTCGAGCGATTAGACTCGCTTGCATATTAGCGTAATTAAAAAATGTACGCCGCAGATGTTTACCATTTATCTATTTAACCTGAAACCGTCATTCCAAACTATTCACCTCACGCCTGGTTAAAAACATATACATAAGAAAGTACTCTTTTAGCGTAAAAACCATAGCTTATGGATCATTTATTACGATATAGGTACCTTTAACAAATTATATAAGAAAATTGAATAATAAGGACCTTACTTTAAAAAAATCAAAGGGCAATTACTTAGAAAATTTTAATTTTTGTATCAGATTTTTCTTCTATACCAATTAAACCGATGTGTTTGGAAACTTGTTGGCAACAATGAAGAATGTAGAGTTCTCATGTTACATTATTACATGCTACATTATTTGATTTTAACAACTTAATTTTATTATTGCATACCACCTTGATTAAATATTTAGTTAAAGAAATGGTATACAGCGTGCGCCAGAACTCGCGCCCCAGAGAAAAATTTCAAGTAAGTTAAGATACCAGGAACATGGAAAAAATGTTTAAAATATTCTATCTGTCAAAGAATTTGACCTTTTTTGACATTTTTACATTTATTTTTTGACATTTGACCTCGCATTTGACATTTTTTATGTCTATTTAATGATACTGATCATCTTGTGTATGTTTTTTTACAATTATTTAATAAAAGTACAAGAAATAAATAAAAAAAAGCCACAAATAACATTGAACAGAGTTACAATTTAGGATACAGCTTCCTTGTTTCCTCTTCTACCTAATAGCCTGTAGCAAAAAGAACTTGGAAAATTATTTTTACAACAGAAATAAATAAAACAACATCGAAATTTTTATAGATATTTTTTTAACATTTTTTCCATGTTCCTGGTATCTTACCTTATATGGCATTTTTTCTCTGGGGCGCGAGTTCTGGTGCACCCTGTATATCGATATTTTATTCACATTCTCACAGGAAATTTCGAAATTATTTGTTTCCAAATAAAAAAAAATGTTTTTCTAATTTGCGTTTATAATACGATTATTAACGTCTCTCAGTAGGAGTCGTTTATGGCTATCTATAAAAAAAAGCACACTGTACTTTAATGAATTTAGGGTTATTTAGTTTTTATATGCCGCTTCTGACTTGTCAGGTACCAAATTTTGCGTTGTTGCTTCGGCAATTTCGCGAATTTCGGGCGGAGTGAAAACTAAATTCTGTTGGCTCATATTTTATTTATTATTATTAAGTTGTAACACTAATAACTAATAACTTGTAAATTTTATTTTTAATGACAGACGGCAGAAATGATTCAAAAAATCAGGTGGGCGCCGAGTCTAACCAACTAACACAAAATTCTCTAGACGACAAAAATATATTTTTTCATTATCGTATATGTTTCCATGACACTAAGTGACCTTTTATACACACCTTAACAAGCCGTGACTTTTATGCGTATTAATCACGTTGCTAATAGCAACTGTCATATTAGTCACGGGCTGAAGTTAGCTTTCTGTAATTCTAATAATTTTTCGTGTAAATCTGGCTACACGAAACGAAAATGTTGGGGAAAACGCGTTGTCACGCGAGTAGCAAATTTTTGGTCGACTGTAATTTGAATTTTGCCCTCAAGAAAAATATTACTTATACGAGGTGCTTTCTGTCAGTTGTCATTTAGACGGGGCTGCGGCTTGTGAAAAATGAATGAAAATGAAAGTGAAGATGATGTTTTTATTGGAATTTTCACTCCACCCGAGATTACCGAAGCAGCGGCCTCAACAACTGCTAGTTTGCTGCCGGAAAAATCAAAACGTCAGTACGAAGGTGCATATAAACTTTTCCAAGATTGGCGTCAAGAAATTAAATAAATTCTTTATCTGAGAATGTGCTGCTTGCATATTTTCAAGATCTTTCGAAAAGGATGAAACCGTCTTCTTTGTAGACAGTCTACTCAATGTTGCGGATGACGCTTAACCTAAAAAACAATGTTGACATGAAAAAATATCCCAAATTGTGTGCGTTGCTAAAGGGTAAATCTGATGGTTGTAAAGCTAAAAAGTCGAAAACAGCAAATTAAAGAATTCTTATAGTCTGTTCCTGACAAGGAATATTTATTTACAAAGGTAAACTATAATACCAAATTAAATTAAAAGAAGTACAAATATTTTTTTTATTTAAGTATTTTTTTTGTGGTGATCGTAGAAAAAGTATAGTATGTAACACGTGTATAAACTTCTCTAGACATTCGTTTTATTAAACACTCGCTTCGCTCGTGCCTAATAAAACTCATGTCTAAAGTGGCGTTTATACACTAGTTACATAATATACTATTTTTTTAATTAAAATAAGAAAAAAGAGGGCGCTAATTAGAAAAAATAGCATAAAATACTCGTTTTATAATGGCATTGATCAACCCTTATAAAACTTGTTCTTTAATATACTATTTAGTACCCACTTTGATTTGCGGAGATTTGAGGTCTGTTATCGTCATTTAGTAATTTTGTTAGTTTCTTTTATAAATGACTTAATAATAAAATTTACAAATTTGCAACACCATGATAGGTACTTACTTTAAATTAAAAAAAAAACTTTTCTTATAGATCAGAATCAGAAAACCAGGGTAAAACTTTTTAATAAGAAAGTAAATTGGTATTTCTAAATTAAAACCATAAGTGTGTAAGAAAGTAATAATTATTCGTAAGTAACTAAATTTGGGGCCGCTTCACGCTCATCTGGGTCAAGTAAGTATTACTTATTTAATTTATCGATGGTACCGTTGCTTTAATTGAATTTTGGTGATGACGACTTGACTTGGGGATTTATCAGAGCCGGGCTATAATCCGGCATTCTTGGTCCTCGTCGGCGCCTTACTTATCTCCAGTCTGGACCTGGTATGCCTGCCATAAAGCCCTCGAGGAGGCAGCAACAACGCCACATTTGTTGTACCGTTTTACTCGTGTTGTCTGCCATAGACACTTAACACGACAAAAAACACGCCCCAGGCGGCACTTCCTCACAGCTTTCTTTCAGATACGTGAAAAATGACAAATTTCCTCAGTTATGACAAGAACCTGTTTTTGAATGTGAGATTTGAGGCAAAATATTATTTACTCGAATGTCATAACAAAAATAATTATCATTTTTGGAAAACTTGGAATGTTTGTGTACCGCCGAAAGTGTCATATTATTTCCCCATAAAAACGTCGTTGTGGTTCACAAAACCGTCAACAAGTGGCACAAAGCCACAACCTAGCATACTAATTTTGGCCGAAAACCAGAAAATTATGCAAATCGCTCGTCAATACTAACTTATGGCTACTTCAAGACATGTATTTTTCAAGTGAAAGGAATCTTGTCGATGCTTAATCTCTTGGTAAAGCCGCGCATATTAATTCGACTATTGGATAACTGTACCCAAAATTCACCAAACGTCTTTTTCAATAAAATTCCGCGGCGAGAGACACAAGATTCCCTTAATCGGAGTTCATTTCTCTTGAGGAGCCGGCGGTCGCTTTGAACATTACCCGGCCACGGTTTTATTGCATTTTTAGGCAACAGGAATCTGTTAGTTTTATTTAATTAGTGAACGGGCGTTATATTTAACTTTGACGCCCGCCAACGTCAAAATATTGCCTGCTTTCATATAAAATTACCTATGCTCGTAAAGAACTATGTGAAGACAAGTCAACCGACGAATACCATAAATAAACGATTACGATTCCGCTTCAGCTTGATGGAAACAACATGATACTCGAAAAATTTCACAAATGCTAGAAAGCTGCTTTTTGGCGGAACCATCTATGATATCAAATTTAACCATCTTCGTAGTCAGTCTTTTTTATAATGTTACATCATAGTCTATATGCAAAGAGTTTTTATACAGTTAGGTACCTACTTCCGGTATTTTTCTATATGTTACATTCTTTCAAGTTTTTTGCTAAACCTTGTGATTACTCATTATACATTTTGACAGGTTTAGAATAAAAAATTAATTACTTTTTCGTAAAAAAACTAAACTCTTATTAGCCACTGATGCAGTTAGCGAAAATTAGACACAAGAGAAAATTTTTAGTTCTTTGATAATAATTGGAAATTCTTCACAAATATTTGGTTGAGAGGCGGTGGGAACATATGATAATAATCGGTGTTTAAAATCATTCGCCATTATTTATTAAATGTTCAAAAACAAATTAATAAGGTTAAAAATGAAATATGTCTGGGTCTCAAACATTATTCAATTTTATGTACAGGGTGTTTCACATAATTTTACGAGGCCTGCGCCTGTAAGATGCAATCAATAATAATAAATAATAATAATTGAGTCCGATACGGACTCAATTACAAATTTTGAAAAATTGGATAATCTTCTCTAGTTTGTTAGTTAGTTAGTGATAAACTAGAATCATATTCATGCCGTCTCTTGATAGAACAAATGATAATTGTTTCTGAAAAACTGCAGTTTATGATATTAAGTGATTAGTTTGACAACTACTGTCATGGGTTTCCAAAAATTAAATAGATGTGTATTTTTTGTATGCAGTGTTTTGTGACTTTTGTATATTTGTGTACGTACATTAGGCGCAAGCCTCGTAAAGTTGTGATAAACACCCTGTATAACACATAGAATATACATACATAGAAAGTGGAAAAAAAGCATGGAACCAAGCGTATTTGCATTTACTTTCTAAAAAAATATTTGGTACGTTATTTCTAAGAAAATGATGTCGTTTTTTTAAATAAAATTTTTAGTTCTGCAATATTTTTTAAACAGCAATCTACTTTGACATTTTTTTTTAGTCGAAAGGTTATAATATCTAATTTAAAAATTACAATTATCAAAATTAAATTGTTTTTGTACCAACAGTTTTATTAAGACAACTGTATATAACGATCTTTCCTTTTATTTTATTTATATATAACAATACTGTAGGGTGATTCACGAGGAATAATAAGCCTGACCAAAATCTCGATGCAACCAACATTACATTTCAGGTTGATTTCAAAGATTATTTGTAATAAATTGAAATCATAGCGAGCATAGTTACAATTTGTCAGTTTTGACATTAAAATAATAAAAAACAGAAGTAACTGACATACCAACACAATAAGGGGTATATTAAAATACGAGTCACAGAAGTCACTCATTCAAGCTTCATCCAGGAACCCAGTTTGTAATAGTGGTTGAATCGAAAATCTGGTCATGCTCATTATTCGTCGTAAATCACCCTGTATATTGTTGTATTTTTTTATATCATAGTTAATCTTTGACAAAATAAATTGTCATACAGATTTTTTTTAATATTATATTATTATATTATATAATATTTGAAAAACGATTATTGGGTTTGACCCAAAATCATCCACCCGGCTACCATTTTCATTACACTTTTTCCTTTGGGTTTGTCGTCAAAGATAGCCATTAAAGTTTAATTGTGAAGGAACCATCGAATTGAAAGTTGATTTGTGACTTATAATAACTCGCCGGCCGTATTAAAAATTGTGGTCCGTTTACAACAATCTTTTTATGTGTACAAACTTGTAATTACTGCCAACTAGAACGCCGAATTTATAAAACACTCATTATAACGAAGAGATAAAAATCACAGTTAAATCATGGCAACACCAATCAGATCAACGCTACCTACCTTAGCAACAACCGAATAGTTAAATTTTGACTGAGGTACCAGAAATCGGGCCATAGTAATTTTTTAAACACTTGTTCTGTACACCTATTTTTTTGTTCACCTATTTACACTGGATACACATTTATAATTTGTTACTCAAAGAACTAGGTTTTATTTTATTATTTTACTTGTGTATCATTTATGTAATAGGTGAAGTGTTTAAAAGACTATATTAACGAAAAATCGAGAAAATATAATTTTTCTGGAAGTTAAATTGTAAAATATGTTTGTTCTTCGTCTATTAATAAGTTATTAATTGATAACAGATACTCGACACATCTTAACTGAAGCACCCTGATGTACTTTTATGGTCAATTAAAACGATAACTTAATCAGGGTGTTAATAGTCGGCATTTTGTTCAGTTATTAATATTTCTATACAATAAATTCCAATAACCATTATTAAAAATTTTTTAAAGCGCGAAACCATCACTTGTCCCATTGTTTTGACACCGATACTTGACGTTTAATTGACAGTTAAGCCTCCTCGATTCTTCCAAATCATTTCTTGTTTTTTTCTCGCTGACACACCTGACAAGTTTCTTTGCCGGACTTATCTTTAGAGACCTTCGCCAGACCTAATCCGCGCCCATAAACCAGTCAGAGTATCTCCGTAAGCCTGTCTGGATTCTGTAGGTTATAAACGCCGGCGCCTAGTCTTGTCGCCACCGGCTAACACGAGGGCGCAATGAAGACTCAGACACAAATGTGACAACCCAAACCCAACGTCCACTGGCCCCTAATAAATCACGAGCTGAGTTCTCAATGGATTCGCAGCCACCGCAGTGCCCACGCTTATAGTAAGAAATTTCACAAAAAATCGGCAATGAATGGTTATTTCTGGATAACGAAGTGTTGAACTGGAAGGTAGACCTGTCATTTTCTACTTGCATAACATGTTTTTCACCTGAATTGAATATACAGGGAATATAAGATACCAGGAACACGGAGAAAATGTTAAAAAATTCTATCTGTCAAAAAATTTTAATTGACACTTGACTTTTTATGTCTATTTATTGTTACCGATGATTTTGTATATGTTTTTATTGATAACCACCAATGTAATATGCCGATTACTAACCTTTTAAAAGTTGGAAAACGCGTCATTATAAAGTAGATTTCATTTAAATTGGCATAATAGGTGGCTATGGAATTTCGTATTTAAGTTTGTAGCCCTGCACATGTTCCTGTTATAACAACTGATGGGGTTTTTGTTTTTCTTTGATTACTTACCTACATGGTTTATTGAACTGACATGACTGACATTTGTATTCGTTTTTTCACTGTTTTCGTTGCTTGTTCGTTATTCCCACTACATTTTCAAATTTTAATTAAAACTAGTTCTCTTCAGAACCCCAGATTTAAAGTACTCGCTAAGGTATGTTTGAAAACATAATGAACTTCTTTTTGTTATTCCTGTTTTAGGAATTTTAGGTTAATGGAATCAACTATACCAATTTGAATTAAGCCAAATTACTTTATCCAGGGCAAAACACGATTTTTCAGGCTTCAGTACGCGAAGCTTCATTTTGTACAGATTTCCTTTTTCCCCTCCGATCGCAACAACTTTACCATTGTTTAAAAATTCAAAATTTTGTCCTACATTTTTAATGACAAAATCCAAACCCCTTTCGGATGCAACTTACACGGAAAACAAATTGTGTTTCATCTCCGGTGTGAATAAAACGTCTTTTAAAATTTCTGGAAGCCACTTATTATCAACGAAAGTCTTTATTTTCTACAAAGCAAATAGTGTATGTTTTTAGTGTTAAAACTACACCTACAAAGGGATGAAACAGGATGTTAAACTTTTTATGGAAAAAACTCTGAAAACCTCTGAAAAAGGGTTCTTTAAAAATAAAATTTTAACTATCTTAACCTCATTTTTTATAGTGACAAATTTAGTTCCTTAATATGTAAAGCCTTTTTCACATTTAAAGCGCGGTTTACACAATCATTGCCTACTGTTATGCCAATTTCAATGAAATGGATTATATCTCATGAGGAGTAATAACAAGTGAAGTATTGCCAATGTTAAGATTACAATAATACCGAGATTTTTTTTTCCTTTTAAATTGTCAAGTTACGCATAATATTATGCTAAATTAGAATTCAATTGCTTCTGTAGCAGTTCTTCTTACTTCTGGGGGAGCGTACTACTCCATTTTAAAAATTTTAATATCAGATTCCCACATTTCAATTTTTTTTGACATTTCTGAAATGTCAAAAATTAAATGTAATTTGGATAGCCTACCAAATTTAGACCCTAACTTTGTTAGAATTTTATTTTATTCCAATTTTTTACTAAAAATAATGTGATTGTGAATAAAATAGCATACAAACCTCGGTGGTAATGGCATTACCCCTTTTGCTTTATCCGATCTCGTATACATAAGCACTCGGGGAAATGCCATTTTTACCACCTCGTTTGTAATGTACTATTTCATAATTATTTACTAAAGATACAAAAACTTTGACAATAAAAGCCACAAATAACGTTAAACAATATCAGCTTCTTTGTTTTCTTATCCTCTACTAGCCTTAAGCATGTAAAATTATCAAAGTACAAAATTTAAACCCCCATACATTCAACATTTTTATAGATAGATTATTTTTTAACATTTTGTCCATGTTTCTGATATCTTAACTTACTTGGCATTTTTTTCTGGGGCGTGAATTCTGAAACACCTGTATAGTCTTTTTATTTTGAGTTTCTACTTCATTCATTTCTACTTAACAAACTTAATGAAATTAAATCTTGTGTCATGTTACACTTTAACTTAAAATTTAACTAACCAACAAATCAAAGATGTCTTACAATGTTTGTTTTTTTTTTTTAAATATTACTTAGCTTTTGATTAAAAAAAATTTATTTTGAACTAGACACTTTTATTTGGTTTTTGTGATCACTCTCTTAATTTGTTTAACTTTTGTTAAATATCAAAAATAAATCAGAAAGTATTTTTGATTTTTGTTTGATTGTCCGAGATTTTCATTTATTTATTTATTATTTACTATTATATGCACATGTGTTGGTTTGGTATTTTTGTGAATTTTGAACAATAATATTAAAAATAAAAAACAACTTTAATAAATGCCATCATTTATTTATCAAGTTTATGTCAAAGGTGTTATTTTATATACAATAATTGGTAGTAAAATTATTTGTATTATCAAAAGTATTCAAATTATTACGGACATTTCGTGGAAAATTGATAAGCAAAAAGGTTAGGTCGGCATGATATAAAAACTTTGGTAATTACGATAAATTATACCTTTGTATAGTAATAGTCGATAATAGCTTACGTAATCCATGACCTAGTGGCGCCAATTAATTTTAAAGCACTAATTACCAGAAATATTTTTTTTTACTTTTTAAGACAAAAACCTTCTAGATAAAGAAATTGTTTAAACTGACCACAATAATATTTAGATTCGTTTACTTTTCAGATTGGCAACGCTAGGTTTACTCTTACATTTGTTACATTTTAACGTTTCCACAAAAATTTACGGCATTTCCAGTCATAAAACACAGCCGGGTTGACGCTTTTTGTATCAATTAAAAATAACAGAAAAAGCACCTCGTTAAACGACTGAAACTATCACAAGGGGCAATTAGTTTTTTTCTTTATCTAAAATAATTTTATTGTTTGATGTCGCTATAAATGGAAAAAAGATACATTAAACTATTTAGATTTTGAGGATATAAAGAAGAGTGTCACACTAATGTATGTTTTATGGGCACTAATTTCGGTTTTTACATCGAATTTTACTCAATAAAAAATAAACACGCTCATTACACGGCACAAGGCTGGCTACCTGACACCTCATAAAATGTTGGTACAACTGCAATTATTCGAAAGAAATTCAAAACATTATTTAAACTTCTTTTTGGTAAAAATATGACCTATTTACCCACAATTTCATTAAATTCTTTTTACACAGTATCATCATTCTGATCTTTAATTTTTAAAGAACACAGCCCATTAACATAAAATGTCCGATTGTTGTATAAATTAGCAAGAATACGAATCAAATTTCCTAATGGGTGATTTCACAACTCATCGCAAACAAAATATATTGCCCTCAAAGAACCTTATAAATAGAAACACCTGAAATTTGATACAGAGTTGTTTAGAAAGAAAGAAAGTCTAAAGGTAACTGTAAAACTCATCTGCATCGTATTTAACACCGAAAATATGTGTAAATCCATAAACAACCAAAACAAAATGATTCGTTACGTCTTGGATCAATCCTTGTTTATATGAGGTTTTATTACTTTGATTCGTTGATAAAAGTATTGCGGGTGGGCCACTGAAAGACAAGATTGTGTAAAGCACGTTTTGATAGATATAAGAAAAATGTTTACATATCGAGCAAATTTTTTTAGCCTTTTTCGAATTTCAGTTTCAGCTGAAAATATACTGCTCGATACGGTGTAGATTGTGGGGTGCGATAAAATGGGCAACTTATTTAAAATGTAGATAATGTTTTCGGCTTTTGAAACACGCAATAACTTCAAGGATTTACTGTAACAGCCTTGTAATACTGATTGGATACATTTTGCTGTTGTTACAAGCTATGCTTTCATGTCGTTGGAACACCGAAGAGCAAAGAGCAATCGTCTGTATTACTTTGTTGTTAATAAGGAAAGAGGAAAATCAGTCATTTGATGACGTTTTCTCCATCATTTCTAGGGATCTTAGGAACTCGGAAAATGGCGTAAAACATTAGTCGCTTGAATTTAAAAGAATTGAATTTTTAAATTTTTTTTAGTTTGATCGCTGGTTCTTTCGAAATACGTTCTTTTTTTTTAGAAAAACCACGATAATCTCATCTTATACAGACTGTGTCAGAACTTGCGCCCTAAAGAAAAATTTGAAGTAAGATAAGATACCAGGAACATGGAAAAAATGTTTAAAAAATTCAATCTCTCAAAAAATTTTGACATTAATTTTTTGACATTTGACATTTTTTATGTCTATTTAATGATACTAATGATACACACAACTTTACGGGGCTTGCGCCTAATGTACGCACCCAAAAATACAAAATTCACAAAACACTGGATACAAATAATACATATCGAATTATTTAATTTTTGGAAACCCATGACAGTAGTTGTCAAACTAATCACTGTTTCAGTAATATTCATAAACTACAGTTTTTTAGAAACAATTATCATTTGTTCTATCAAGAGCCGGCATGAATATATCTATCTTAATCACTAAAAACGTTGTAATTTTTTAAAGGGTGAACAATGTAGAAAAGATTATCCAATTTTTCAAAATTTGTTGAGTTCGTATCGGAATATGTATTACTGCTTGCACTTACAGGCGCAGGCCTCATAAAATTATATGAAACACCCTGTATTTTTTTGTAATTATTTAGTAAAAGTAAAAAAACTTTGCCACTAAAACCACAAGTAACATTAAACAGAGTTACAATTTAGGATACAGCTTCCTTGTTTGGTCTTCTAATAACCTGTAGCAAAAAAACCTGGTAAATTATTTTTCCAACAGAAATAAATAGTCAAAGTGCAAAATTTAAACTCTCATAACTTTTTTTTCATTTTTTCTATGTTCCTGGTACCGTACCTTTCTCTGGGGCGTGAGTTCTGACACAGCCTGTAGATATAAATAACAACCAATTTTTTAATCTTGTTTTTTCTTTGGGAACGGAAATATAGTTTTCCAAGAGAAAAACGCATTTGAAGTTTGAAAAAATTTGCCATCATCACTTGAAACTTTTAGGATTATTATCGGTTTTTGAAAAAAGTTTGAAACAATTTGTTGGATTGAATTTGGAAAAAAAAGTTTTAAAATTGGTCAATCAAACTTTAGTTTGCAAAACTTCTGAAATATGTTTAAAATTATGCACCGAACACGATGCGACTGATTTGAAGACTATACGAGTGTAGTTTTTGATATATTGACCTATTTTGAGCGTTTCCTGGCGCTGACCCAGAGAATTCTTTTATAAGTTCATATTTCTGGATAGTTTTTAAGTCTTCCCAACTGTCTTTAATGCAGCTCGATGGTTAGAAAAGTCTTCAGCCATATTTTATATTTGAGAATTTATTTTTCTTTTAATCTTTTTCACACTATTCTGCTTACAGATTACTGTTAGGGTAAACCAGGATGGTATTGTGAACAAAAAAATTGAGCCCTGTAGAACACAAGAAATTGTTTATATAGACAAAATAGAAATACTATTCTTTCATAAAATACATAGGTAACAACTTAACAGTGTCATAACCTCTTAGAGACATAACAACAATTTTAAAAAGAATATATTTGTTTTTAAATTCACCATTTCACCCATGCACCTATGCACCTTCTGCTTTTTACCACAAATATTACACATTGACTCATATTTTGTACAGTCTTTGTGCAACCAAAGTTGGCATCTAATTCATTTTATCCAGTCCACTTTCTTTTTAGTGCTATTTTACAATTTTTTTATAAAATGTAAAATTTTTAATAAATATATAAAATTTTATAAAATGTAGGCATCTTTGCCTGGATCAATGCTGGTATAGTATATGCTGGTATAGACCGAGAAATACGAGTAAGTACATGTAAGAAAAGTCGTTCACCGTATCACCTATGCCCGAGTTCACCATTTCTCCCATTGGGTAGGGGTGAAACGGTGAATAGTGCGGCAAGCAGTACAAAATACATACTAGAGGCAACGTTGTCTAGCTTATGTAGTGTATAAACATTCTAAAAAGGCAGAACATATCAAAAAATACCTCGGGGACTAGGCTACCTGAATTACAGAAAAATCTCTCTGCCCGAAAAAGAAATAGAGTAAATCACTATTCCACAAAATTTACTCTATTTAAAAACATTAATTTATTAAAGTAGGTAAACACTGCTCCAGCTTTTAGTATTTTTGCAAGGTGGCAATAATTTTATAATTTTTTCCTGAAATTGTTAGAAATGTCTACATTCTTAGAGTGTCGACATTTCGCGAGCTGTTTGCTCGTCCTTGATGTGGAAACCTTCTTCTAGTGGCATGTTCCGCGCAGTTGCAGCACCACCTCATGCTTATTTGCGAAGCAAACTGGTAAAAAGCTCATTGCGCAAGGAGGTCGTTGTTTGCTCTTCGCTTTTAATAATTTACAATTGTGTATGCAAATGCTTTGGTGGTTTGGAAGATAAAGTCGGATAAGGCGCTGCAGCCGCTCGTAATCAAGCCGATCGACATGCTGATAGCCGTCGGAGGCGAAGGTCTCTCACCATCTACCTGAAATGAAATGCAAACACGTCCTTCTCGGCCGTCACTCGGCTTTCCAAATGACACTAACGCCAATTTTACCATATATACGCATCCGCACGCTTCACAATTTGCATATAAAATCATTTTTGTAACTTCCCTTCGGACCCAATCTAGATTTTTTTCTCGCGAATGAGGTAATTCAGGAGGCGAAAACAGAACGAGAGGAGTTGGCTTGGTGCATGGGCAGCCAGCTGTTAATGAGAGTGTTAATTATCGATGCGGTCACTGTGGCGGAGGGGCCGGAGAGGTGCCAAGGTGTACTAATGAGATCAAAGGTGCCGACAAGAAGTGTACTGCCTGTAGCGGTGACGTGAACTCGGCTTAGGACATGCCTGTGTACCATACCGTTCATTCAGTCATCAGCGACACCCAATCGGTGGTCGAAACCAACACACATTTAAAACTGCACTCAAAACACATCTAATTTTCTAAATTAACCTTAGATAGAAGTCGGAGAGAGATGAACCACATTTAAAAATTCACTGAAGAATTATGATCTTTATTTCACTTAAAACCACGAATGTGTAACAAAATACAAAATTCGTTTGTTCTTATGTATAAAAGTTTATCTCCTTCACTGTGTGGGTGAGAACAGTGAGAGGAACCACTAAGTTCGTTCTTTTCTTAGCATTGTTTGCTTAATTGTTTTCGAAATTCATTTGATTCTCTTTAAAAATGTTGATTTCTGTATTTTAAATGTTGTATTTTCTTAATACATACTTACTGTAGTTATTGTCTTTTGAATTTTTTTTTGAAGTATTTTTTTCCTAATGCAAATTGTAAGCATGTTTTCACTAAAAGTACCTAACATAAGAAACTATCCTGAATAAATGTGATTTATCTATCCTCAATATTGGGAAGATTATTTTTAGATTATAATTTGTGTTATAACTACAGTGCCGGACAATAAATTTCGTCCACCATTTCAAAAATTAGATGTAAACCATGCATTATTATCAATAAATTGACGTGCAGATTTTTTTATTGTCATAATATTGTCACCACTGTCATCAGTATGCTTTCAGTACATATTTTAATAAAATTCTAATAACCTTCCTTTTTCTAGAGGGGACGATGCATTTATTTTTTTAAGAGTTATTTCAATAAAAAATTTCAATTAAAAATTGATGTGACAATTTTGCTGGTAATCTATGTCAAAATGACAACCATGGATAACAAGACTTAAACGTAAGATTACTTCATATACAGTATGTCCCCGGATTGAGTTTACAAGAGGAAAAAAAAAATTATCTTCGATTTTACGCCAAAGGAAAAACATTTTTTGCTTCACCTGAAAGAAAATCTGTACTTAAAACTTCATTATTCTGATTCAGTGAAAAGAAAAGTTAATTTTTCTACAACTATATGTCACTTTGACAAATAATTTATTAATTAAATAATGATAGTTCTTGTTAAAAATGACTTTGGTTTTTACCTTACCTTGAGCTGCTGTTTATTAAAATTATGTTTCACAAATATTTTTGTTATTTAACTTGCATAAACTCATTTTTTAAGTGAATAAAACCGCCAATGTGATAGGACTTAAAAAGCAGAGAAGTCCAAAATCAAGAGAAAAATGAACTTTTGTTTCTACTGAGTTAGAATAATGAAGTTTTAATTACAGATTTGCTAAGTAAAGCAAAAACTTTTTTTTATTTGCAGTTTTGGCGTAAAATCAAAGATATTTTTTTTTCTCTTGTAAACTCAATCCGGGGACATACTGTACATACAGCCAAATTATTGTCCGGAACTCTACATGGTATTAGTACGCGTAGCTATAACTAAGTAATAACTTTACTTACACTAAAATTTTTTCAAGCGATCTTTTGTTGTAACTTGAAATATGTATTAAGATCAACATTTCTTCGGAGCGATATGATACTATAGAAAGCTTCTAAGTTTCAAAGACGATCTTTCACAGTCGTCCATCACTCCTTGATTTACCTACCCTAAACTAAAAAAAAATTCTTATCTAGGTAAAATTTACATTACTTTTACTTTACATGTACAAAAAATTGTCACTTACAGTAAAATCCTTGAACCAAATTTCAAAATTAAATGAATTTTTCATATAGGAATCTATAGGGTGTGGAAAATACAAGAACAGCTAAACAGTAGATGGTGAATTCTTGTTTATTTTACTTTACATTTACTGAATTATACAAGCTCTAGAACGAAAAGCAATAATTACTAAATATCGGATTGACAGAAAATGGTTCAATTAAAATGAGACGAATATAATAATAACACAACTATTGCAGAGCCACAAAGCCTTGTTTAACAATTTAAAACTTATAAATGCTCTATTCTGACTGGAGATCTTACTCTAACTTTTAATATAATCCTTTAGGAAAGTTTGATTTCACAGTTGGAAAAAAGAATGGAAGCAAAGATTTAATTATTCCTGATCTCCTTTTCGACATTTGGAGTCTCGAACAGCTCATTAGTGACTTTTCTGATTTGCATGTTGGCCTGAAATGATAGTCTCCTACCTGCGCTCGAATAAATAAACTCCAACATGTCGCTAATTGTTTACTTTATCTTAACTTATGATCTCCGAATTGTCCACATTCCCGACGAGCCGACTCCACTCTTCGGCACTCTTTTCTTTATAACCCCATCACCTACGATGCCGTGTGTTTATATAAGCAACCTGCAAATGACCGCTCGTAAATCCTCACCTACACCCTCGGTAGGTCTCTAACAAAGATTAAATTAGGGGTTTGGTGACGGTATTTTGTTACTAAAAAAACAGAAGGGGTTTTAAATGGGGACTCCTGGGAAAATTGTAGGTCCCACATTTCACCATCCATAACAACCATAATAATTGTTATTAAGAGTCAAAGAATTGCTATGTTGTATGATGTAATGCAAATAGAAATAAATTATTTTTTTGTATACGCTCCCGAAAACTGCTGTTATAAATAAATAAAATTGGTTACAATGGTAACGAAATTTTTTTAATTAGTATTAAGATGTGTGAATTCGTGTTTTGGGAGCTTTAACAAAAAAATCTTGTATGCACCACGTACGCAAAAGGTTTTAGGTGACTCCTCTCATTAACGTAATTACGATTCGTCCCCTAAAACCCTATTTTGCGTATTTGATACATAGGTAAATAGCTATTATTGTACAGTAAATCAAAAACAATTGCATGTCAAAGCTAATCATATGCAAAGTTTTTCTTCTGTAATTTACAACAGTTTCGAACTTTCTTGTGAAAATGTAAAGGATTTGCATTTGGAATACATTATAATAATTCAAGTGTTCCAGTTTTGTGTACAAAGTCAAGTAAGATGTAAATAATATAATAACCCAGTTCAATAAGAAATCACAACCAAATTGTAAATTTGTATTATTGACTTTTTAACAAAGCCAGAAAGCCTTCAAAAATTCATATCTTTGTTATTATTATTACAGAAGATGAACAAATACAGGATGCGCCAGAACTCGCGCCACAGAGAAGAAAATGTCAAATGTCAGCGGCAATAGGTCGCCAAAAAGTGCAGCCGAAGAAGTCACTTTTGCTTGCATAAGAAAGTTATTAGACCCTTAATTCCACTAATCCCAAAAATAAAACGAATTTGCCTAAAAGTTTCAAAAAATAGCTGGATTACTGTAATTTTCTGTCATGTTGTTGACATAAGACGCTATTTGTGAATATTTTCTCCCCGAAGAGAGAGTTTTTTTAGGTTACAATTACACTACTGGTTGGTAAATCTACAACTTTAATATTAAAAATAATCCTAACCTGTTTTGTTCAAGCACTAATTCTTATAAAAATACATTTATGTGTTAGTTTTGCAATAAAGTCTAGAAATTGGCTTCATAAAGATAATGCATTTAGTTTTCGGCTTGTTGTCTGTGTCATATCGAAGAAAAAGTTAAGTGGGAACAATGCTTCTGAAGAAAACATCGAAAAGTATTAGGGAAGTTGGTGGTTTGTCGGAATGGAAATCGAGTTTTAAAAAATTTTCAAAAATTGTACTTGTGTACACTTGGAGGCAAAATACTTTGGTCGTCACTTTTCTGACACTTTAATGTAATTCAAGCTTTAACGTAAAAATGAATGACAATTTCAAATTAATGACAGCTATTATATTTTCCTATCAAAAATATGTACATACAACTTGTCAATTATGATTGACAGTAGCTAAAAATAAGGTTAACAGTCCTAAAGCATACTTTACAATTTAATGTCACTCAAGTGACATTGACGACCAAAGTATTTTGGGTCCAACTGTACAGGATCTTCAGGGAGAAAAATATTCGAAAATAGTGTCTTATGTCAACAACATGACAGAAAATTACAAAAATTACAGTAATCCAGCTATTTTTTGAAACTTTTAGGCAAATTCATATTATTTTTGTAATCTAGCAACGGATATGATTTTTCAATCACACCGTGAGGTGCCCTTCTTAGATTGGTGAAATTAAGAGTCTCGCAACTTTCTTATGCACTTTTAGGCGACCTATTGCCGCTGGCATTTGCCATTTTTCTCTGGGGCGCGAGTTCTTGCGCACCCTGTATATTACAGGCACTTTTTTACGTAGAATTTAAAAAGAAACCACTGTTTTTCTACCAATTTGTTTATGGCTAAATTTTTGAAAAGGTTGTTTTTCTTTGATTTGAAAAAAAATATAAATATTTTGATTGGCTATGGAAAAACTTAATCTATCTAAGAGTGAATCTCATGTTTTTTAAGTCATAAGCTACAAAGTTATGATTTCTGCAAAACAATATTGTATAATTAGAAAAGGAATTCAACTAATTAGGTACTATACCTAAACCGTTTTGTGTCTTAAATAAATAAAAAAATTTTTTTGACTAAGTTTATTTGATTATTATAAAATAACATTTCTTTCAGTCTAATGCGTTAAAATAAAACCAATGGAAATTTTAAAAAGTCAGAAGAACAATTTAATTTTTGTTTCGTGAATTTAAAACGTGAGTCTATGACTTTATATATGTTCTAAAATTAGGAAACTATTTTTTCGTCACTAAATCCAATATTCTATTCTTTTAGGTGACTAAAGTTGATTGCTCTTTACGAGAGTTCAACTTAATTGAATGCGATTGTTGCTGTTTAATGATTACTCCTAATTAGATTAATTACTCAACTTTTAGCTGATTTTCATAGACTTTATTAAAACGATGGCATGATGCAATAGATGTATTTTAATCATATTTTAACTATTTTAATTGTTGAGCTTTGGGTAAATTAAGTTTAAACTCATATACTAAGCAACAAGGAGTGTTTAATTCTAATAAGAAGAACAAAATATACATAATTTTCCGAATGCACACTTAATCGCTGTAATTTGTCCGCTTCGGACGAGCTACTTCTTGATTACCTCCGTAATAATTTATGTGTGTGTAATTAAAACAATGCAGGAAGTTTTCTATTTAACATTAGCCACAAAATGATAAATTTGAATAATAAAAATGCCGCGGCGCGAGGGAAAAAGCGAAGTCATTCGCCACGCTAATAGAATAGATTCATTTACAACAGTGAGTTTCGTAAGTCTCTTCTCCTTGAAGGAACTATACCTATTTATAGTGAGTAGATGGTTTAATTACAGCTTACACTGATTACGTTGCACATCTACAACAAAAATAACTAATTAAATTGGCATATGAACAATTAACATCAGCACTATGTGCAAAATTAAAAAATCACATTCTGCTGATCACGTTGGAAAATGGGAAGGATTTGCAATTACCGCACAAAAACCGGTGCTGATTACGAATTTAACGGCGATTCTTCGTGTTAAAAATGCTGCTTTCTCGAAAAAAGGCCAGGCAATTACACGCCATGAGTAAGCTGCAAGAAATTAGAGAAATAAACGAACAGGATGGACCAACATTTAATCAAAAGTGCAAAATTTGCCGGAGTAGTTTTATTTAAAAAATGATTTCAAGGAAAAATCTCCAGCTCGTATTATACATATACAAAATAAGTGACGCAATGAGTGTGATGAAGTGATTCCAGTGCTTTTGATCTCTTAATCACGATCAAATAATCAAATACATGTCATTTAAAATCGGATAGATAAAATCTGAAAACCGGTATCTTCATTAAAACAAAACCTTTTTCCATGTTCCGGTACATCGGCCCACCTGTATATCGTCGGTGGTCATCGGGGGCTGTCTGGACACCCCGCAGTTCGCACTGGGGTGTTAATAGGCCCCCGTCTCGCCGACTTGCTACCGGATGCCAGTTTCATTGTGCCTCACTGACACCGCCACTGACTTTACCTGGGCAATTAGCGCCGAAACGGCTACACTCATGTCTGTTTGCAGACACTTTATAGGGCCCCATTGTTTACCTGGCTCTGCCACCCTTGATGACACTAATTAATATTACCAAATCTCTCCTAAATTATTCAGATTGATAAGTGAACCGATCGTGGCGCCAAATCTTCGTCGGTTTTAGGGAAGCAATTTATTATTTCTGTCTTAGATATCTTTAGCATTTTGATTTTGATTTTGAGTTTCTTTAATCAAGCAGGAAACTAAACAATAGATGACACTTGCTTTTTATACAACTATAATTTTTCCTCAGCATTTTGCATTACGTTGTATGGTCAAAAAGTTAAATATGATGAATTAAACACATCATGTTTATTTATAATTATAACTAAAAGCAATTAAAACTATAATTATAAATGGAGGTAACCACTCGTCAAGAATACTTATTTATAAAACAGTTTCACAATTAACTTTATTGTTCATCTTAAGTAAAGTAATTATCTTAATTTATGCTACAATTATATTTATATTTTGTTTATTTTATTATTATTCATTATTGTTTTAAATTTACTTTTGTAAATATTGGTAAAGTACAGGGCAATTCAGATAAGATAATGAGCCTGACGATTTGACGATGCAACCCAAAAAACAAATTTCATTTACGCCTTTGATCCAATTTTTAGTAAATCTACCGCGTATTCATTCACTAATATTGATGGGGAAACTAATGTTTGTAGGTGTTTTTACAGCTTAAAATATCCCTCACAGCCCTGTAAATTTTTAAATTGATCCATTTAACCGATTTCTCGGACCGATTAATCAAAGTTTCGCAAAATAATTAAAGGAACAATTGCACATATTGTTTCTGAACAATGCCTAATCTTCATCAAAATGAAAAAAAAACAATTTTTTTCGACTTATTTACAATTTTGCATTAGTTATTTGTTAAAAATACAAAAAAATAAACAAAAGTTGTTTTTTGATTATTTTTTTGGAAATTTGTAAAAACATCATTTAAGAAACAATGAAATGCTTAATTTTAAAAAATCAATTCAAAAAAATGTTTTACATTTTTTTAAATTTGTAAAAAAAATCAAGAAATACTGATTAATTTTTGAAAAAAAAAATCAATATTTTTTTTTAATTGAACTAATGCAAAATTGTAAAAGGAAGCTGAAAAAAAAGTTTTTCTCATCTTGACGAAAATTAGACGATGTTCTTTTAATTCTTTTGCAAAAATTTGATCAATCTGTTCGAGAAAACGTTTGATGGATCGATTTAAAAATTTATAGGGCTGTGGGGGGAACATTAAGCTGTAAAAACATCTAAAAACATTAGTCTCCCCATTAATATTAGTGAATACGCGGTAGATTTACTAAAACAACGCAAAAACTTACTTTTTTCTCTTTTTTTAAATCAATGTTAAGGTGAAAAAAAAAATATTTTTTTAAAAAATTATAAGAGGATCTTATAAGGCATTTATTCCAGTTTTTGACACTTATATTCTCTTGACACCCTTATATTCTCTGTGTGATCATTGGTTGCTGAGATATCAGTGATCAAAGACAAGAGGATCCTTTTTCATTTAATTAGTCTCAGCGACTAATTAACGTAAAGACAATATGAAAAAAACATATTAAAGGTGAACAAACACGCTATCTGGCCTACGCATTGACTTAACTAAAAAAAAAATCCCCACTTCCGTGGACCAAAAACAAAAACATAAAAATTTAGAATTATTTTCTCGCGTTATTACTTAGAATTGCGCGATGACCGTAGCACAGGAAAAATATTTGCCGAAAGATCTCAAAACGAGAAACTTAAAGCTTCAAAATGATTTTTTTTTAATCTAGATACAACCATTTTTCGATGAGTTACAGGCTTTCAAAAATCACCGAAAAATTTGGGAAATTTTTTTGGTCCTTTATTTTTTTGGAGTAGTGTATAATTATTTAATTAATAAATTAATTGTCAAAGTGACATATAGTTGTAAAATAAATAAAACCACCAATATGACATAAAAAGCTGAGAAAAATTAGTCCAAAATCAAGAGAAAAATTGAGTTAGAATAATGAAGTTTTAATTACAGATTTGCTCCTTTCAGCTAAAGCAAAAAATGTTTTTCCTTTGCAGTTTTGGCCTAAAATCAAAGATATTTTTTTTCTTCTAGTAAACCCAATCCGGGACATACAGTATAGCAATATGGTCAGACAAAATTTACAAATTATATCTTAGGTATTATTCTATTATTCGAAGATTTCATTACTTATTTATTAATACTTTGACATTTTAAAACCTAGGTGACCGAGAGTTTCATATTTATCATGATCAGACTTGATCCATAAAGTAATCCAAAATAGTCCGAATATGAATACTTTTTCTGACTCACATGTCATTATTCGAAATCGCCCATAAAGAGAACGAAATAATTCATGAACTGTGCGTGTCTGTAATGTTGGTTGCATATTATTTCAAATTTTTATAGATTGTCTAAAATAAGAAAGGCCTGCTGAATAGCGGATGCACAGTGAACAAAATAATGGAGGGGACAGGAGCTTTAATTTTTTGTATAGTTTCTTTAAATGACTCTGGCCGATGACCGACTTAAGAAAAAGCCTTGGTGCAATTTGGAATATGGAGTTTGATCGATGCGAAAATAGAATAAAATTGTTTCACACACTATACTCCAGCTAAAACAACGGTCGTCTATCCCTCTCCTATAGAGACTCACTCTTTCTATTTTCTACGTTTCTCGCGGCAGCTCTTATTCTAGGCAATCTGTATCTAATTACGATTTCTGAAAAAACGTAATAAACTAAAGTCAATTTTAGCGTCTTGTTATACAAATAACTATTAGAGCTTAGGAATGTTGATTATTATTTTCAAGACAGTTTAACAGCTTAACTTAATAAATTTATTAGAAAAACAAAAAATTAAACAAAAATATGACATTAAATCAATGCATTCTCAAAACAATACATATTTTTGTTTTGTTTATCAATCAAATGTTTAGTATACAACATCCATAAGAATATTGGTCCACTTTTATACAGAATGTTTTAAAAAATGGGACTAACAGTTAATTTATCATCGCTTTAAAAATGTAGGTATTTAGTCAAGAGGAAATTTTGAATGTATTCTCTAGTTCCATTACAAAAAAAACACTGGAATTTGGAACTTTTAAACAAATCATCAAATTTAATATTACCTAATAACTGATATAAACACATAAAATTCTTTCTTTTACTTAATATTTTTTGAAATGTGTTACACTCCAAACAAGCCTTGTACTTGTCTGAAAAAAAGAAATGATGTCATCTACCTTGAGCTCCTTTAAAAACGTAAGGAAATTTGTTAAAATCTTTAAGCATAAGCAATTTCATCTGCACTTTTATGTTTTAATAATTTTTACGAATAATAGGTACAAATCGTTTTGGTCAACCTTGACCTACAAAATTTGTCCAAATCCGGCCAATATACCCCATAACTTTCTATGCTAAAAATACAAATTTCACATTCCCTGCTTAATTTATTGCACCTATCCATCATCCAGCAGCTCCGAGAATTCCGTTAATCGATCGTCGAACTTTCTAGTCATCATCATCAACCGGGCGAAAGGTTCACCCCGATATAAATCATATTTCCATTGCGAACCTTTTAAGTGCGAGTTTATAGAGCAAAACTATCGCGTATTAAGCGGTAAAACGGCGTTAGTTTATGGGTCTGCTCTGTATGATGGATGTGAGGCAGGCTTGCAGGAATTTCACACACAGAAACTCGCGTGTTTATGTGTTCATGTGATGCATTTAACGCGTTGACAGCAACACTAACAGAAATAAACATTCATACAAGCAGAGTTAATGCATCGTCGCTTTTCTACTCCGCCAGTAAATATTGATGGAAACACGTGTTGCCGCCACTAATATTTAGATGACTTCTGTTAACGCGGATCTTACATTAGGACCGATGAGGTTTGGCGTCAAGGAGCGATTGATCTAGCGCGAAAACTAATTTCGACCTCAAGGAATTTCTCAAAGCACAAAGCTAATGTCATTTCCGGCTGAAAGGAAGCCAACACTACTTGGATATTAAATAATAAATTACATTTTGGACACTGCAATTTGTTGGCACAAGTGTTGTAGTAAAATAAAATGTATGGGACCACATTTTTGTAAAATAATGTTAAAATTTTCAATATAATATATTTCATCCAAGACATGTTTTTATCTCAGTATAAATTGATACCAAACGAATAAAAAATCGTTAAAATCAACGAAATGCATGTATGTATACCAATATGTATACAATAGGATCTGTTATCCTGTTCTAACGGAAATTATAGAGGACCTTCAGAAAGCAATTATTGACAAATCCAATTCGAATTCATAAAACGTGTCAAGTTTAAATTTGTAATTTTTTTATGATGGTAGACTTTTGTTGAACAAGAATTACTACAATAAAAGTAGAAATAACAATAATAAACTCATTAAAAATTTCCACGTGCGTCAATCACAACAAGCGGAAAAACCTAACGAAACATAAGAGAAACTTCAATTGAAGAAATTCAATTTGTCCAAGAAAATTAGCGAATTATATTTATCATCCCAGATCAGTCTTTCGCCGCAGTTCAGACAAGACAAAAATGTTCATTAGTTGAAAGTAAAACCAAATGAGAAATGGTAGGCCCGGAGCCCCAAGATCTTAACTGATGATAAATTCTTGTCAAAAGAATCACCACGTTACCCACTATAGTAAACAACTCTGTCGCAAACCGTGCTTGTTGGCATGTCATGGTTTCGACCTAAATGGTAGAAGCACCGCCTCCTTAATCAAATGTATCAATATCCCGCCTGAGCATTTCGTAAAAAATGCATTGGAGCAGTGATTCCGATTTTTTCTTAGTTACGGGGGTTACTAAGGAAAAACTGAATGAGTTTTAATTATTAACGAAAAATAACGCAATTAATAAAAGCTGGGAAGGAAGGATACAACAAAACAAGATTCGCCACGGAGAATTAATATTATGAGGTTGAACCCTTTAAGCTAGAAAACTGGATTTGTCAAAAATTTTCCCCAGATTAAAGCGCCAACGGGAATCACTTGAACTCAAAAAATGCCCAGGCGAGAAAAGGATTATTTCTATGGAGACGGCGATGGGTAGAAGTGTTAGGTATATACTGATCTTGATTTTCTGTGGTTCTTGTACAATCTGCTTCAGAAGTAATGACACAAAACTCGGCTCTCGAGTAGGCACGTTCGACCGTTTCAGATGGGATGGAGCCGATGGTTGGCAGTTGTCGGTTTTCATCTAGATTTTTTTTAAATAGCGATCTGGATATTTTGCAGATCATGCTTGTCACATAGAGAAAAACTCAATATTACCACTGTTTATTGAGCAAGAAATACTCTTTCAGAGCTTGACAATTCTGCCTAGCTCAAAGGATATAACCCAGCAAAAATCTTGATCCCTTTACCTTGAAGACATTGTGTCAACCAATAAACTTCTTTAAAACAGATAAAAAACATTAAGAGCAAAAAGGACAAAAATTATGATAACGCATGCTTAACGTGATAGTAAATCGTAAACCGCCAAATTTCTTAAAAAAATATTAATTATTTCCTGGTGTTCCTATGTACCTACGTAGTATGTATACTTTACTATGTACTTATACCTCTCTACGACTTTTTTAATCTTTCTTTCATAATAAAATAATAATCAATATAATAATCAATAATTAATCAATGATTATTAATCAATCAAGTCTAGAAACTTTGAAGAAAAAGAATGTATACAGGGTGCGCCAGAACTCGAGCTCCAGAGAAAAGTGTCATATAAGATAAGATACCAGGAACATGGAAAAAATGTTAAAAAATTTTTATCTATTAAAATTTCGAAGTTATGAGGGTTTAAAGTTTGCAATTTGACTCTATTTATTTCTGTTACAAAAATAATTTTCCAAGTTTTTTTTTGCTATAGGCTATTAAAAGAGGAAACAAAGAAGCTGTATCCTAAATTGTAACTCTGTTCAATGTTATTTGTGGCTTTTATTGGCAAAATTTTTGTCCCTTTACTAAATAATTGTAAATAAAACGTATACAAGATCGACAGTATCCTTAAATAGATATAAAAAAATGTCAAACGTCAAAAAATAAATGTCAAAATTTTTTGACAGATAGAATTTTTTTAACATTTTTTTCATGTTCCTGGTATCTTACCTTACTTGAAAATTTTCTCTGGTGCGCGAGTTCTGGCGCAATCTGTATACAGAAAAATGTTATTTAGCAAAAGATACAAGTAGGTATTATGATGATGGGCAATAAATTTTGTGTAATTTATTAAAATGAACTCAAAGTTGATGCATTTTATAAATTCTTCTCTAGCTTTAATTTTAAAATTGTTACTTTTTCAACTCGTTCCTCAAAAACGATGCACAAGACACTAATTTAATTGCATTCTTTCCCAAGTTCTTTCTCATTCATGCTTATTTTGTATTCTTGTCAATTTTTTGCTAAAAATTGAGAATGTTTAGCAAACCTGCATTACAAATTGCATCTACATTTTAACGAGCCCTTTTTTTAACTTCCTGCTTGCGAACTATTCGTTTCCAAATTTCCAAAAACTGGTAGCGGTACCGAATTTGTTTCTTTTTTGGTGTTTCGTCTCTAAATTTTCTTAGACGATTTTTTGTATTGATGTTTAATGACATTGTTTTCAAATTAAAACCGGAACTTCCAACTGCCTTTATTAAAATTACCATAAATGAATTTACTAGGGGTGCCAACGTTAAGACTGTTTGACATTTCCATTTAAAAAAACACACCTTAGTTGAGATTCTTGCTACAAATACTTTGAAGAAAAAGGATGTATATACGGAAAAAAGTTAGTTGAAATTTATTTTTGGCGCCAAATTTCTAATACAATAATGCCAGCAATACGTATTTTTATATAAGTTCAATAAATTATTTTGATTTGTTGTCACTTTTTCTCTAGCTATCATGATAAAAATTACAAAAACCGAAAGTGAGGTTATTTGCCCGGTTTACATTTTTGTCACTCGAATGTCAAGTCGTTCAAAATTCCGTGTCCGCCAGTGTACCTACAATTGCGAACATTAAATTTTAGTAGTCAATGTCATTGCCTAACAACCTAACATGCTCTTTTGGGAGACGAACGTGTAGATGTCAAATAGCTGTCTTGAAATTGACATGACATGGTGTTTTGACATTTATACTCATTTTTGAAAGAAAATTGACAACAGACAAAATTACACAGGAATCTTTTTGACAAAAAGATGAAGTTTCAAAATTATATTACCTACCAAAATTTAATGCTCGCAGTTGTACATGTTGGTGCATACAATATAGTATTTGATAAATAATTTCATATTTCATACACATACTAAGGTCCATAGAATTTTATATCATTGCTTTGTTTAAATTTAAATTTGGAATAGTATTTAAATAATAATTTCCTAAGTACGTATGATTTGAAAGAATGTAGGTATTACGTATAAGATGATTGTTTAGACACAATTTTTAAACGTACCTGAACACATACAGGTGCGCCAGAACTCGCGCCCCAGAGAAAAATGTCATGTAAAGTAAGATACCAGGAACATGGAAAAAATGTTAAAAAAAAATTCTATCTGTAAAAATTTCGAAGTCATGAGAGTTTAAATTTTGCACTTTGACTCTTTATTTTTCTTGGAAAAATAATTCCCCAAGATTTTTTGCTAAAGACTATTATCTTATTTTAGTTGAATTTTTTTCCTGGGGCACACTCTCTATGTGTAAAATTTGTTTTTTAAGAAAAATATATTTTAAGAAAAAGAATTTAAAAATCTTAGTTGAGGCAGTCTGTACAACAATTTTATTTTTAATATGTACCGTATGAATATCTGATTCAAAATTCAAAAAATAGATAAAAGTGTCTTTTTTATATTGGGAGATTTGAGTTGTTTTAAATAAATTATTTAATTTGCAGAAAAGCCTCGACGGCTGAGCCACTGCGTGGGTTGCGGTGGCCAAATCCATGACCAATACATCCTGAGGGTGGCACCAGATTTGGAATGGCATGCAGCCTGTCTAAAATGCCAGGAGTGTCGACAGTTCTTGGACGAATCCTGCACGTGCTTTGTGCGAGATGGTAAAACGTACTGCAAGAGAGACTATGTGAGGTTTGTAAAATTAAATTAAACACAACACTATTTCAATTCACAAAAACGTAATTAAACATTTCTAAATCGTTATTTTTCATCTTATGATTTGGTTGACAAGACCTCCAATGTCGTTTGTTTATTCACTTTGAAATTTCCTATCGCAGCTGTGTCTTATTCGCCCCCTCTTTTGATGTTTATCAAAGTCAAATCGACGTGATTTTGGCAACGGTTTCATCCTGCCGGTGGCCCATATGTGACTTTTCCCGCGCCCCCTTAAACAAACCGAATCTCAAATTACACACGTGACAGTTAACCACACACAGTGGGTCAATTTTCTCACATTTCCAGGTTGTTTGGGGCGAAATGTGACAGGTGCGGGTCGTCGTTTAGCAAAGATGATTTTGTGATGCGGGCAAAAAGCAAGATTTATCACATAAAGTGCTTCAAGTGTTGTGCTTGTTCACGACCGTTAGTACCTGGAGATGAGTTCGCGTTAAGAGACGGTGGAAATTTGTACTGCAAAGAGGACCACGACCACATGGAGAAGACCACCATACCGACGACGCCGCATCTGCCCTCAACAGAAAGTAATAATAACACCAGCTTGAGCAACAACAATCACAACAGCAATTCCACGGAACTCGGATGCATGTCGGGTAAGGACTTCTACTTTTTAATTTAACAATTTCAATAACAAAAAGGTATAGAAGAAAATACTAAGTATTTTAGTAATTAAGTGTTAATGAAATCTTATAATGTTTAATTCACTCAACGTTATATTTTATTCAATGCAAAACGTATTTCTTATAATGAAATAGGTATATCAATTAAATAAGTTTTGAAAATATTATACAGGCTGTCCCACGAGTAATAATGAGCCTGAAAAATTTTTTGAAGCAACCAACATTACATTTCATAGATAACGATATTTCGTTTTAATTAATTAAACATAGTTAGTAATCATATTTTTACTTTTGACAAATTTCTATCAGTCAAAATACCTTACTCCAATTTTAGGAAACCCGTCTATTTGGATATCGCGCTGAATAGAAACGTGCTGTCTGCGAAGCGTTTTTCAGAAATTTTTCATAAATGAGGATTTTGTTGGTCTTTTCGGCAACATTTTAGTAATTTTCACCAAATTCTCCAAGATTTGACATTTTATAAATTAAAGTTGAAGTGCTGTTTGGTCACTATGTTTAATTTATTAAATCTAAATATTTTAATATCCACGTTATCTTTGAAATGGGATTTTGGTTGCTACAAAATTTTTTTCATGGTCATTATTTCTCGTGGGACATCCTGTATTATAGTCAAAGTAGAAATTAGAAAGTTTTTGTAAACCGTTTAGTTTAACGTTAACCTTAACGACAACGACAATTAATTGTCGCGTGTACGTTTTTTAAGGGCAAAAGGCGTATTCCGTCAATTCAAAGACGTTTACGTAAACGACTTATTTTTTGATTTCTTAGCAACGGCCATTTGCTGTAATACGTTAAACTTTTTTACGATTTGCAAAAACTCTTTACCTGAAACAAGCAAATATACAGGGTGCGCCAGAACTTGCGCCCCAGAGAAAAATGCCATATAAGATAAGATACTAGGAACATGGAAAAAATGTTAAAAAAATTTTATCTATAAAAATTTCGAAGTTATGACGGTTTAAAGTTTGCACTTTGAATCTATTTATTTCTGTTGGAAACATAATTTTCCAAGTTTTTTTGCTATAGGCTATTAAAAGAGGAAACAAGGAAGCTGTATCCTAAATTGAAAAATTTTTTAAACGTTTTTTTCATGTTCCTGGTATCTTACCTTAGTTGAAAATTTTCTCTGGGGCGCGAGTTCTGGCGCGTCTTGTATAATTAAAACTTTATTATTCTGTCGCAGTGGAAAAATGTTTTCCACATTTTTCTCTTGATTTTGAACTTAAGTATAATAATAAATTTTCTCTGCTGTTTAAATTTTCTCACATTGGCGGTTATATTTTTTGACAACGATGTTACTTTGACAATTAATTAATTAATTAATTGAATTATTTTATTCACAATCACTAATGTAATATGCCGATTACTAACTTTTTAAAGGTTGGGAAACACATCATTAAATCTCATGAACAGTAAGTAATATCATTTTATCCCTTGGGCGGTAATATGAAGGTTTGTCAACGTTAAGATTACAAACATACCGGGAATTTTTGTAATCTTAACGTTAGCAAACCTACATATTACCGCCCAAGAGAAATAATATTACTACTCCTCATTAAATTTAATCATGTGTTTCCCAACCTTTAAAAGGTTAGTAATCAGCAAATAACATGATTGTGAATAAAATATTTTACATAATTAGTATTTAATTGCTTCTGTCGCCGTTTTTTCTTATTTCTGCGGGAATACGCTGCTCCATTTCAACAATTTTAATATCAGATTTACACATTATTTCATTGAAATTTCTGAAATGTCAAAAATCAAACGCAATTTGGATGGCCTGCCACGTTTGGACCTTAACTTTAATTGTTAACATTTTATTTTATTCAAATTTCTGACCAAAAATAATGTTAATTGTGAATCAAATACCTAGCATACAAACCTCGGTGGCAATGGCTGTACCCCTTGTGCTTTATGCATGTATAGGTGAGCATTCGGAGTAGATAATGCCCACTTTACCACCTCGTTTATAATGTAATGTTTGTAATGTACTATTTCTGCGTTATAAATTCCATCATATTGGCGGTTTTACTTTTTTTGACAACGATGCCACTTTGACAAATGAGTTTGCGTAAGTTAAATAACAAAAATGTTTGTGAAAAACATAATTTTTATAAATGGCAACTCAAAAAAACAGCTTTAATAAGATAAAAAATACAAAGTCGTTTTTAACAAGAACAATCATTATTCAATTAATTAGTTAATTGTCAAAGTGACATTGGTGTCAAAAAAGTAAAACCGCCAATGTGATGAGATTTAAACAACAGAGAAAAATTATTATTATTAAGTCCAAAATAAAAAAAAAATTTTCTTCCTACTGAATCAGAATAATGAAGTTTTAATTACAGATTTGCTCGTCTCAGGTGAAGCATAAAATGTTTTTCCTTTGCAGTTTTGACGTAAAATCAAACATACTTTTTTTCTCCTTCTGTAAACTCAATCCGGCTACATAATTATAGATATGTATTTTTTTACTTTAAAAATTTTGTTATTCTGGACGCGTGCATTTTTTAAATATTAACAAGACAGTACGTATACAACAACAAATTATTCATTAAATCACTACATTTTTGCTAAAAAGGGCAAAATGACTTTTTATTGCAAAACTGTGCATTCGTTTTAAGTTACATATAAAAGATAAAAAAAACTTTTCTAGAAATAAATTTTCCACATCACAGTTTCTTGGAGCTTTGCCACTTAAGAAATTCAGAAATGTTTTTGTACAAGACCGGAAAAACATTAATTTTGTTTCACATCATATCACTGCTGTTAGTACTGTTTATTTATTCATTATAATAGTTTTCTTTTTAAATATATCCAAAAGTATTTTTTATCGTTTTAAATTTATTTAAAAAAAAGTGAATTTTTTGGATATACATCTATTTCTACATTTTTCCCATGTTTTATAGAAAGTAATTTTTTCCCTACTGCATTGTTATATTTAATTTTAATAATACAAAATGCTTATGGCATTTATAACACTACTTAACTTGGTGGACAAATAAAACATTTCTGCATTTAAATTGTCCTTTAGCTTTTGAATTTGTCAGATTTTTTTCTATTTTCTTCTAAAACCTCGTCTTTTTTAATTAGTTATTTTATCAAGAAGAAAAATAGTTAGTTGTTAACAATTTTGAAGATGTAGATAATCCACGCTGATAGGAAGTAATAACTTAAAAAAATAAACAATCTTTTCTTTTATAAATCACTGAGCTGAAGCCTTAAAATAAACGACACAACATAAAATGTTTACTACATGAATGATACTGGGACTTACCTCGAGATAAATAATATACAGGCTGGGGCATCAGTTACGCGCACTTGATAAATCGCGACTTCAAATTAATTAAAACTGGCGATATTTCATATACCTAACTAATTGTTGATAGGGTATAATTTGAGAATTTTTATAATTTTTTTGGATAATAAATGAATCCGTAACAGTTTTGTGTGTTTTATGAATACTTTCTGTTAATTTACCTATAAAGTTTTTACACTAAATGACTCTGTACCTGTTAGCGCATCAAACTTTGATATCACAATATCAAATTTTGACTTGGTTATCCAAATAATCGCTTTTTTTATTTAAACACAAACCAGACCCGTGATTTATGACAAAATGGTATAATTTGCCAACAAAAGAATCATTTACTGGTAGCCGACCGCATTAAAGGGTCGTTTTGTTGTAAACCTTGGAATCTTACCAAAACTGCAGTTCCCCATTGTCACCTAAATTTACGATGGCACAAGTAGCAGGTCATAAATAAAAATGATTTTCACAGTTAAGATGGAAAATTGCGTTTAATTCAAAATCTAATTGGATTTTTTTTCTGATTTTGTAAACAATTATAGGAAGTGAATCTGCGTAGGTTAGTATAAAAATTAGAATTAAATTTTTTGGGAGAAAAGTACTTTTTATTTTTTTTTTGGCTTTGTTTGTGAATGAAAAATTACCAAAAAATTAGAGAATGTACCTTACTAATGCCCAGGTAAGTGTGAAAAAATTCAACAATTTTATTTAATTAGAAGTGGGGATTTTCTTTTTGGGCGTAACGGATGCCCCACCCGGTATATTAAAAATTTTATATTATAAACAAGTGTATTTAATAATAACTTTTATTCAAATTCAAGAAAATACCTAGAATACATACAGGGTGTGTTAGAACTCGCGCCTCAGAGAAAAAATGCAAAAATTAAACTCTCATACCTTCGAAATTTTTATAAATAGACTTTTTTTAACATTTTTTTTCATGTTCCTGGTATCTTACCTTACATGGCATTTTTCTCTGGGGCACGATTTCTGGCGCACCCTGTTTAAAGTTTAATAGTATAAATATAAAATTCGAAAATTAAAAGGTTTTTAGATTATAATTTTAATAGATGCTTAGTTATTCGAACAATTTCGTATCTATATTTCGTATCACTTTGCTTCTACACAAAAAACATAAATTGAGGGAAAAATACACAATTTTAAAATTTACATTATTTTCTGGGTGATAAAATAATAATGTAAAAAAAGACCGTTATAAAGTACAGAGTGGTTATAAATGATTTTCATCTAGCCAGCTTTGGAATTTTTTTGCATGTAACTTTATTTGTGCCGCTATATTTTTTTGAAAGCTCTAGTTCTGTCATTAGATTAATAATAAATTGTGGTTAATTAAACTTTTATTGTTTTAATTTATTACCAATAAGAATTGATAATAATGTATACTTTGGAAGAAAACAAGTTTATAATTGAAGTCTATTTTCGAAGTGGACGCTTAGAAAACGGCGATTTTTTAATTTTGAGTTGAAACAAGTAGGTACCCTTATTTGCGTAAAGCGGCATTTTTTATTTTACATGGAAAATTCACAGCTGGCTAGATGAAAATCATTTATAACCACTCTGTATAACCTTCATAGAACCCATAATAATAATTACAACAGCATCAGTAATTTGAATTAACTTTCTGAATAACTGAAATAGGTCAAGAGACATCAAAAAATATTTAACTTACAAGTCTACCTGAAATAAAAAATATAAGTATGTAAATTGAATTATGTGTTTTTCTATACCCATGTTATGCAACACTTATTGCTACAACATAAAAAATATATTGTGAGAGCTTTTATATCTTATTAATTTAATACATATTCGCATGTTACTTATTTATTTCTTTGCACTGATCTGTAATGCTTGTAAATCCAGGAGGATAAGTAATGCTTAATTACATCAAACATAACTCAAAATGAGAAATTAATATGTAAGGTAGGTAAAATTAATTAAGAAGGTATTCGAGTATTATACCTAGATTTGTAAAATTTCAAAAATCTAAAGTTATTTTAATAAAGACGGTAGTCCATTTGGAATTGGTAGAATGCTTTAAAAAAGAACCATCAAATGTGGTCATAAAAAATTCCATTGGTATCATTTTGCTGCATTTCTGCACATCTGCTAAAAAGTATTGAAATAACTTTTAAAATAAATATCAATTAAAACCAGTTTGCTCCCAATTAAAATGTCAGTAATGATCTAGTTGATTACATCAAATTGTTGCAACTGTATAAGAAACTTGATTTACAAAATATTCATGTGAAGATCATGCAAATGAGCGATACGTAGTTGCATTAAAAAATATTTAATATTTTGTGTGAACAAAAAAAAATAAAGAAAACAATTGTAATGTTTAGATGTTAGCTTGTGAGGTCCCTCCGAGATCATTTGAAGTATTTTAAAGGTCGCTTAAGTACATGTTTAGAAAGGTTTTATTTAGTTTAAAACCTCCAAGGTTGAGCATTTTTACTTTTTAAATATTTGCGTTGGGTTTAACATCAAAGCTTGACCGTCTCCGAAGGGTTAACATTTCACGCAGTCCAAACAATTCCTTCCCCATAAGAAAATCATCAATGGACCATCACACGTAGCTCTAAACCAAACATTTCCTTGTCAATTTCCCGTCAGAGTTAATTCGGGTGATTAAGGTAAAGCCGGCGTCCACTCATCTATTCACAAAGAGTGGCGCTTTAATCGCCTAATCTGCATTGACCAGTGTTTCACGCCTTGCTAATCCCCGGACTCGGGTCCAGAATTAGCGGACTTTGCTAATGGACGCCGGCCAGTCGGATTATTTCTAATATTCCGTGGATTAGCATCAGGAATTATATACGTTCTGGTTTCGGACAAAGAGAATTTTCTATAAACTGGGCTGAAGAATTCATCTTTGTGTCGGCTGTTGCAGATTCCGGCTCGGAGAGTGGGTCGCACAAGGGCGGCGGCGGCGGGATTCGGAAGGGCTCTGGGGGCGGCGGCGGGGGCAGCGATGGCAAACCGACGCGAGTGCGCACTGTTCTCAACGAAAAACAGTTGCACACATTGAGGACTTGCTATGCAGCCAATCCTCGGCCAGATGCCTTGATGAAGGAGCAGCTGGTCGAAATGACGGGACTTTCGCCGAGAGTCATCAGGGTTTGGTTCCAGAACAAGAGGTGCAAGGATAAAAAAAAGACCCTGCTTATGAAACAGCAGATGCAACAGGAAAAGGTTAGTTCTTTCATTAGTGAATTCGCTCAAACCATGCAGATATTGAGGAAAGAAGCAAAGCATTAGTTATTTTTGTAATGAATGAAATTTGGTTTTTGTGAGAGATGATTTACGGTGCAAGCAATTTGTTCGGTTGGTAGAGGCGTGTCCACGTTAAATTTTAATTAAGTGTGAAATTAGTGCAATTATTTAAAATGAAGCATTAGCACAAATTAAGTGTACACATCGAAAGTCGTAACAACATCTAAAAAGTGACTCCATTTATCTTTTTACCATTTTAATTAATTTTGAAGAAGTTTTTGTCACGTAGGTGTGCATGTTGCCAAAAAATAATTAAAGGAATTAACATTTTTGTGATATAAACAATAAATAGCTATTACAAAAACCATGATGAGCCATTAAGGTCCAGTTTCTGGTACGATTTAACTTCAGTTAAATTTTATCGGTTCGCGGTTCCATAATTGCTATAGAAACACCAAACGTTAGCTCACGAATAATAATTAAACCCATAAAATTTAACTGTTGTTAAATTATACCAGAAACTTCGGCACATAAATATTCGAATAAACATACATAAAATCTTATAACAAAACATAAATAAATGTCAACTTATAACAAGTTCGGAACTTTTTCTTATTCTAAAGATGAGACAACTAGTAGATAATCGAAACACTTAAAAAATAAAAGCAATGCGAGGTAAATGATAATTTCATTACATACAGGATGTTTCACATAATTTTACGAGGCCTGCGCCTGTAAGATGCAATCAATAATGCATATTCCGATACGAACTCGATTACAAATTTTGAAAAATTGGATAATCTTATCTAGTTTGTTCACCCTTTCAAAAATTACAATGTTTTTAGTTAGTTTGTGATTAAGATAGATAAACTAGAATCATATTCAAATCATGCCGTCTCTTGATAGAACAAATGATAATTGTTTCTGAAAAACTGCAGTTTATGACTATTAATGTAACAGTAATTTGACAACAGTAATTACTGTCACGGGTTTCCAAAAATTAAATAATTGAATGTGTATTTTTTGTATCCAGTGTTTTGTAATTTTTGTATATTTGGGTGCGTATATTAAGCGCAAGCCTCGTAAAGTTGTGGGAAACATCCTGTATGTAATAATTATAATGATTTTTTTAATTTGTTTTTTATAGTGCTATCAACAAACCTGGATATTTAATATTAGACATGCATAACAAAGTTTTAAAATAAATACCTACCTAGAACGAAAAGATACATATCTACTAAATAAAAAATAGAAAGATTTATAAATACGACAGGTAGATCAAAAAGGACTTTTTACCAATTGTGAGACAATAATTGCTAATCACTGACAAGAAGTAGGTAATGGATGACAAAAAATAATGGATTGTATTGCTTGATACATACACAGGTGATTTTTGTAGGGCCTACTTTAGAAACTTTTCAACTTCCAATGTAGCTACGTCTTTGAAATTTTGTATATAACCAAAATCGACCATTCTCAATTCAACTAAATTACTCTCAAAATGGCTGAACTTTGGAACCATGAGAAATTGGCGCCAACTTGAAATTTTTATTGAATTTTTTTCATCAAACGTAACGTAAAACGTAGACCCAAGTAAGACCCAATAAGTAAATTATTTTTTTGCTTTGGATAACTAAATGTCTGAAGAATATTCTAAAGTAGCTCAACTCTCAGATTTCAAGGCTAATATGATTTTTTGAAAATGGTTATCAAAAAAAAAGAGCTATAACTCAGTTTTTTCAAAACCCTATTTTCTCAACAGCAATCGAAAAAAACATCGATTTTTATGAAGACTTTTATCAACATGTCCTATACTTGCAATTTTTGAAATAATCACGAAAAACTGATTTTATCGGTTTATTTTCATTGTTAATTAAGTGGGCTTTTGAAATCATTTAAGATAAAATTACAATATTTGGCAAATCAGGTCAGGTCAGGTCAGGTCAGGTCAAACACTTAAACGAATTGAAAGATCAAATGTCGAAATGTTTAATCAGGGGCGTACTAAAGTGCGAGGTAAAAAGTACTAAAAAGAGTAAAAACTGCCTAACTATCTTATCTGTAGTTTCTTGGCTTCCAGCAACAAAATCTTAATCCCATCGTTTCTCACAAAAAATAGGTTTCTTTCGATACAACTTACCGTTTTTGAGTAAAATCAATTTAAAAATTGTGTTACGGACCGTAAACAACATAATTTAAAATAAATTCTTTTTAGAGGGTATAGCTCCCTTACATAGTTTTTGAAGCATGTTTAAATTTGTAACAATAAAAAGGGAACATCCTGTGGTGTGTATATGTAAAAATATATAATTTTAGCTCATACAGCAAGTTAATTTCTATGAATTTTGTATAGGCATTTTAAAATATTTTAACAATTAATGGACTTCTTCAAATCTCTGGTACTGTACATAGGTATCTACTGACCCTGAGTCGCAAGTGCAGTGATGGGCAAAATACAGGGTGCGCCAGAACTCGTGCCCCAGAGAAAAATGCCATATAAGGTAAGCTACCAAGAACATGGAAAAAATGTTAAAAAAATTTTAGCTATAAAAATTTCGAAGTTATGAGGGTTTAAAGTTTGCACTTTGACTCTATTTATTTCTGTTGTCAAAATAATTTTCCAAGTTTTTTTGCTATAGGCTATTAAAAGAGGAAACAAGGAAGCTGTATCCTAAATTGTAACTCTGTTTAATGTTATTTGTGGCTTTTATTGGCAAAATTTTTGTCCCTTTACTAAATAATTGTAAAAAAAACATATACAAGATCATCAGTATCATTAAATAGATAGAAAAAAAATGTCAAACGTCAAAAAATAAATGTCAAAATTTTTTGACAGATAGAATTTTTTAAACATTTTTTTCATGTTCCTGGTATCTTACCTTACTTGAAAATTTTCTCTGGGGCGCGAGTTCTGGCGCACCCTGTATAATGTTCCCAGGAGCTTCATTTTTTTATAGACACTTCTGCTGTTCCCATCGACACATTCCCGCGAAAAGAAGGTACAGTTTTTGGTGCAAGAATAGAACCAAATCGTTTCACAGGCTGTATCTCAGCTGTAGCGGTTGTCCATGACTGTCTTACAGAGACTCTCGCTCTTTCAATCTTCTGCGCATCTCGAGGCCCTTCTTATTCTAGGCAACCTGTAGATGTCTGCATACAGGTTTTGTTATATTTTTATAAAATTATTAAAGTTCTAAAATCGTACTGTCAAAAAAATTGTGAAGTTGTCCTAAATTGCCCAAGAGAGTTGTAAAGAGTAACATGTAGTAATAGATAATACAGGTGTACCAGAATTAGGTTTTTTTTTTAATTTTTTGTCCATTTTTAAACCAAAGCAGCTATTACTTTTGTTCAATTTTCAGAATAAAAACATATTTTTCAATGGAAGCAAATCGCTACGTCTCTTTCAGAATTACTTTTAGTACAAAATAGTCTACCCATTATTTATAAAACATACTAAAAAGTAAAGTATTTGTGGTCTAAAACCTCGCGACAATCCCAGTGGGAAGTCAGTCGTTGTCGAAAAGTTGCTGGACTGTCGCACAGCCGTACACAACCGTGTTATTATTGATTAGTGGCGTAGCAATCGTAGCATCCCAACAGATTGTCCAATCTATAATTGAACACCCCCCACCTCTCAGGTCGTTTACGTCGTAAATCTCAGGAGGCGTTTCTTATCAGCTGTGCTTGTCCCCGCCTCCCGTCGCCAACCAATCGTCTGCGTCACACATGAACCCAACCGGTCGATTTCGGTTTTTTTCTAAGGGATAGAGGGGGTCGTGTTCGTGTCTACGTTCGCACTGGCCCAACATTTGAACCACCGCTACCGTTCGCGAACACGGAGACATGAGTCTCGTCATGTCAAACTAGTTTTTTAACCTTGAACAGGATGACTTCTTCTTGCCCGTCTCGACTTTTTGTGGCATGTTATTTATGACGTTTGGAAGCACAACGACATGCTTTTTGAGCGATAAGAAACGATGGAAGAAGAAACTCGCGCATGTGGTGATCTGGGTGGTATGGTATGAGAACACGAGTTGCGGTTGAGGAGTTGCAAAATAATGTTTTCATACCATTCTAATGCAGAAGCGATCAGTTTCCCCTCGTAGTAAACAATATTTTATCGCTAAATGTGGGTGATAAACTATCTATTTTAAAACAGTCGAAAAGCCAAAAGAGCTGCATGACTATAATGTTATATTTAACTACTTAGGTACCTGCCACTTTTGTTTTTACTCTCCAAACTAACCAAACATTTACGAAAACTAAAACATAAGTAATAAAAGCTACCTACACTTTGAACTTCTTGTGTAGAATAGGTAAAAACTATACCTATGTATTTTCAAATTGTATCTACTATTTTTTAGTTCATTACTGTCTTAAAAAAATCTTTTCAAAATAATAAATCTTATCTTTCTTGACATTAAAAAAAAGCAAGTTAGCCCTGTGACTCTAAAACAAATGAAGGTAGAAATTTGAAAATCATGTATTTCAGTTTATGGAATTTAAATAGGACCTTTAAAAAGGTACATTACAATTTAACGGATGTTTATTTAAATTTGGAGTCATAGTTGGCGGTGATATATGAGTGTGTTGTGAACGGACCACAATTTTTAATACGCCCGGCGAGGTGTCAAATGTCAGAAGAATACGATGGTTCATTCACAATCGAACTTTCATGGATAGCTTTGACGCCAAATTTGAAAAACACCCGTTACAAAATTTCAGTAGGTATACCCACAATTTGTTAAACTACTTATTTATAAAACATTTATAGGAGCACCTATACTTTTTATAGGTTAGTGTTGCCAACTATCCTTTACTTCAATGGACAATCTTTTATTTCAATTAATTGTCTGTTGGTTAAAGGCTAAATAAAATTTTGAACAACATCTCCTATTTTTTGATAGATCGTTTTAAAGACGAAAAAAAACTTCATCTGTTAGAAAAAAAATCGATTTGTTTATTAATTAATTAATTATTATTATTAAATTATAATTATAAAGGGACTTTTTTTAAAATTCGACGTCGCAGTTAGCCATGACAAGCTCGTTGTGAACACACCATGAACACATAAACAAAGTAACATAACCTTACAATTACAATTTTAGTAGTAGGTATGCACAAACCATCTTCATAATCTTAATCTTGCTAATCTTGGTGGGTTCGTTCACAATCAATTTTGCAATGCCAACTTCGACATCAACTTTCAAATAAGACCCGATATTATTTATAATAGTATGTTAGAACTATAAAATAATAAAATGCTTATAAAACGGGTATTAATCATCTCTCTTATACTTTTAAATTTTACATACATAGAGGTAGGTAGTATTAGGTAGGTAACTATACTAGGTCCATGTTTATATTACTCCCACTTCTAGCCAAAAAATGTTACTGGGACTAGATATTTTTAAATGGAGAGATCTTTTTTTTTATAAATGTATTAAGGTGGAGATCCTCCAACTTCATAAATAGCCCAAAACCTTGGGTCGCGATTCCTATGTGTATATGATTATTAATAATTTTCGTTTTATTGTATTTTGTTTAAAAAAGATAAAGCTCTTTTAAATTACTCAACCAGAGGAGTAAGGTACCTTATAGATATCAACAACCGTTGGTCTTATTACTGTGGAAATCGAAGAAAACAGAGCAATTTGAAGGAGACAAAGGTTTACCAATGCAAGTTCTAATAAACCTTTGATTTCTGAAGAAATTTTGGACTGGATTAACAATAACTCTCAAAGTACAAGTGCGGCTGTCTTTAATCGGGTACCGCCTGATTTGGTTTAAAATCGAGATAACTTTGTTTACTTGAGCTAATTTTACTTTAATTATTTATAATTTTTTTTTGGTGAAACATTTCAAAATAATGTTATTATTTCTTACACGTAAATTATGACCACTTAATTTGCGTCCGTTTCTGATCGCATCTTTCAACAATGATAATTGTCAAAATTTATATGCAGGGTGTTCCGTTTTTATTGTTACAAATTTAAGCATTAAATTTTAAGATAAAAGTTTCCTATGAACATGTATCGAAAAACGGAAAAATATTAAATAAGGAAGCTAAATCTTTTAATGGATTTTTTTCCAATATTTCAGCAACCATTGTAGATAAAATTACAAAATTTGGTACAACTGATAACCTTTATAGGTACAGTTGGAGACAAAATACTTTGGTCGTCAATGTCACTTAGTGACATTAAATTGTAAACCATGCTTTAGGACTGTTAACCTTATTTTTAGCTACTGTCAATCATAGTTGATAAGTTGTACATATTTTTGATAGTAAGATATAGTAGCTGTCATTAATTTGAAATTGTCATTCATTTTAACGTTAAAGCTTGAATTACATAAAAGTGTCAGAAAAGTGACGACCAAAGTATTTTGTCTCCAACTGTACATCCAAATAAATTCAAAGATGAAATGTCGAAATTTTTTCTCAGGGGCGTCCTAAACATGGGGGGGGGGGTTAGGATGAAAGTACCCTAACTATTTTGTCTGTTGGTTCTTGTCACTTTCAGCCACACAATTCAAAATTTCATAGTTTTTCACAAAAAAGAGGTCTCTTGCGTTTTTTTTTTGATACAACTTACCGTTTTTGAGTAAAATCAGTCTGTGTTACAGACCATAAAGAGGATAAAAATTAAAAATTAAATTTATTTCACCGTTTAAGAGACCTGTGATTAAAAATTTCGACAACTGATCTTTAAATTTGTTCAAGTGTTTAAAGGTTATCAGTTGTACCAACTTTTGTAATTTTACCTATTCTGCAATAGTAGAAAAACCGCAGTAAAAAACACATCTCTTTCAGGGGATGTAGCTCCCTTATACATAGCATTTTTTCGAAACATGTTTATAGGAAACTTTTGTCTTAAAATTGAATATTCTATCACCTGTTTAAATTTGTAACAATAAAAACGGAATATACAGGGTATATTGTTACTTAATTCCATATTTTTAGGATACCTTTTTTCCCTTTTATTTGTCACATTCAAAAAGCTGTAACTTGCAAATGCAAACATTTAAAAAAGAAAATACGTTTTATCGTTAACAGTCGTTCTTGGAAAAAGAATTCCTCGAAAGATTTTGCTCTATTTACATAACACCCTGTATAATTATAAAATGGAGGTGCTATTTAAAATTTTACAGAAAGAGACTATAAAGGAAGAAACGTGAACTTTAATAAGTATGTACTTATGGATGGCTTATGGCTTTGAATTGTCGCCTCATGATCTTTTGAAAATATGTATACTTCTCGTCACGATATTTGAACTGTCGTAAATCTTAAGTCGGGTACCCGAATTACTCTTAACAATAGAGACATTTGGGTTGTTGTAAATAATCCAACAGTAAACACCA
>NW_025401063.1:19176050-19179837 GCF_015345945.1 Tribolium madens | reverse complement strand
TAGTAGCGATAACGAAAACTGATTAAAAATTTATTAATTATAAAAATAAAATTTTATGTTGATGCTGTTTTTTATTTCTCTATTGCATATTATTATTATAATTTATTAAATAAATATCAATAAAATAATGAAATAAAACTTTTTAAATTACCTACATACTAACAAATTTTTTTAAGTCCGGACCATTCTGACGTGCTGCCGCATTCTATCCTCACTGATATTGTTATTTACAACCACCCTAATGTCTTATTGTGAAGAGTAATTCGGGTACCCGACTCAAGATTTACGACAGTTCAAATATCGTGACGAGAAGTATACAGTATGCTTTAGAAGTAATGACATAAACGGGCTTTGATTCGGAAGTTTGCAGTTGTCGGTTTTCAGGCATTAGGAACAGATGGACAGGGGCTGTGAAAACTGATAAAATCTTGGCACAAAATATTAATAATTTTGAAGAATACCTAATTACTTACTTGACTTATATAAATGTATAAATAAATTATTTAAAAAACAACAGTTGCTCGAGAATTTCACCTTAGACTTCTGATGTATTTAAAATTAAATGTCGTTCGGAACAGGACGCTACTTTAGCAAGAAAAGCTGTTGAAGCATGGTCGTAAAGTAAATTTTGAAATTCTGTTAAAAAATACATGATTGTGTTACCTATATTGTTAAAGTTGTGTTTAGTTCAATGTTACAGTTAGAAAAAACCACATTTACTTTAAGAAAATATTGTCAATATTGGTTACAGCAGTTGTACGCTTTTCTATTAAATACAAGTGAATGTCTACTCATCTTTCACCTCTATTGAAACAAATTGTTAACTAAAATTGATAACATAACAAATTATGTGACAATTTTGGCGCGGAGTGTATTTAATGCTCTGATTTCTTTCCATTTTTTTTCTGTTTATGTAAAATTCTTCTTATTTTATGTTTCCCGTTTAATGTCTAACATAACTCAGTATTACGTGCAGGATGGCCGTAAATTGGGTTACGGTGCCATGCAAGGCATCCCGATGGTAGCATCATCACCTGTACGACACGACTCACCTATCGGCGTCCATCCCCTTGAAGTACAAGCTTACCAACCACCGTGGAAAGCCCTATCAGATTTCGCCCTTCATGCAGACCTTGAGCAACCCCATCAGCCGGCCTTCCAGCAGCTCGTCAACCAGGTTAGTTACTCCTATTAATATATTGTCAACATTAAAAAAATAGTAAGCGATAGAGTGAAAATCTACAATACTTTAGTTTACTACTTTATTCAATTACAGAGGACTAGATAAACTCAAGTGAAAATCAACTAATATTAATTACATAATACATATGTAATTAACCAGAGAAGGAAAATTTTACATCAGCGCCTATTCGAATCACTTGTTTGTTTTGCATAATTGGACTTTTGTTATTATTATTAAGTATATGAAAAAAAATTGGAATGAATAACAAGAAATATTAAATAATAACACAGGTCAACAAGGGTTCGGTAACATTGATGACAATTTGGTTAATAGTAGTTTTTTACTTCGTAAAATGGATTTAGTTTTTTGATAACACGTACCGTTGATTTTTTTGCATTTTTTACCAATAATATAATTAATACATTTTCTGCACTCCCACTTGGATTTTTTCCAATAAATCTGGGGGCTGTCAGTGACGAACAAGAAGAGAGGTTTCATCAAGACATCAGAAAGATGAAAGAACGCTATCAAGGCCGCTGGATGCCCATGATGGGCGATTACTGTTAGCTTTTTTAAAACGCGACAGTAACGTACCTAACAAGATTTTACTCTTTTATTGTAATATATGACTTTTTAAATGTTTCTAAAGTTTGTTTATTAAAATATTGTAAATATGCTCATAATAAAATAAATTAAATAGTTGAATTATTTTCAGTACTCTTTTGCTTTAACATGGGTGTCAGAACGAAGTTGGTAACATATACGAATGGTACGTGATGAGACATTTTTGTGAAAATTTTTGAAATCAGAGTGAAAAATCATAAACGTGGAAGGTAGTTTAATCAATGTTACCGAAAATTTGTTCAAATTTGTTGACCAGTGTAATTAGACGTAATGTTAAATAACATTCTTAATTAATCAATATTGATAATTTAATTGTACAGTGAGATCAAAAAGTCTGTCTATCAAGCAAGCGTAGAAATTTAAAACGTATGTCTGTAGAAGATAAAATGTCACAATGACAAATGAGAAATGTCAAAATTTTTTTTATGTAAATTATAACAGGAAACCGTGGTGAACGATTTTTATGGATAAACACCAACAAAATCTAATTTTAGTTTGTTTTGAGACGTTTTATAGAATAATTCAATTTAATTAGCTCAATGTTTTAATTTTTATATAATAATTTTTGACATCTAGAAACATACGAACTGCCATGCAACATACGTCCTCATCTAGGACGCCTACTTGATAGAAAGACTTTTTGATCGCACTGTATTAGCATTAGATAGGTATGTATACCTACGAAATATGATTATTTTATACAATAACTTGTGTCAACTTGAGTTTCTAAGTCAACAGCACTTTTAACAAAATTACCAACAGCAATAATAATTCGTAAGCTGACAAAATTGGTTGCTATAAACACTAAGAGTCAGTTTCATAATCGAATTAACCTAAAAGAGATTTAAATTAAATGTTGTTTAGAATGTTCTGATTGCTACGGATTTGTTGACAAAAATTTCACATCTAAACCTAAACCCAAGAATTTTTTTACTTGTGTTTAATTCGACGGTCTTTCAATTTGCAATTTACAATGCAACTTCTGGTGACTAGTTTTGGTATACCTATTGTTAGGTAGATACTATCTTATTTTGCTGTTTCTGAAAACTTTTGGTTTATTTATTTTTAAGAAAATGTTAACTTAGAAGTGGCATTTTTACCAAAAAAAGTTAAATAATAATTAAACTTTTTTTTGTAAGTGATAATATTTTAGTCAAACTATGACCATAGTTTTTAAATAGAAAATGATTTATTAAAAACGAACCACCTTGGATATCTCTGAAAAATAAACAAAAATTAGAAAATTCCGCGAGATAGATCAATTTTTATTTACAGGGGGACACTTTTTAGTGTGCTTTCGAAATTTGTATTACCTACCTACCACTTTGCTAATACAGACAACCTCTTCAAAATTTTAAATGCCACCACCCTCTTTGTGATACTTCAAATGAAACTTTATTTTGACCAAGAATTTGGCTGTGTGTTTTTTGAGTTTTGATTGTTTTTTTTTTATAAGGTTACATGGTTACTGGTAACAGTAATGTACAATCAGCGTAGAAAAGATTGTCCTCCCAATAAACCGCCCGAACCCTTAGAGCCTGATCCCATAAACTACAACAATAAATCTTTTCCATTGTAAACGTCATTTCATATTTAACAGTATATTCAATTTGAAGTGAAGCTTAGCTTAGTTACCGATTTTACTTTCAATTGAGTAGATAAATAAAAAAAAATTTGAAAAATTCACAACTTTATATCGCAATTTAAAGTTAAATTAAAAAATAATTTTAATGAATGTTTGATGTTATTTATTTACTAAGATAACAAGTAAATGCCGTTTTAAATGGTATAATAAAATAAACAATATTATTATTATAAAAAAAAATTTGGGCATTGACCATTTTTCCACGTGGCCAAGGAGGCTGATCATTAGGGATAGTGTTGCTATCAACTAATGATATGTGTCCAGTAATTGCACGTGCAGGCACGACATTTATACTTTGACAGTGAAACAAACACTTAATTGATAATTGATTAATT